>NW_019385038.1:395321-399020 GCF_000671375.1 Centruroides sculpturatus
TTATTATTAAACAACTATAATCAAATTATTTTTCTAAATATATATATTTATATATATATATATTTTTTATTAATATATTATTTTTCCTATATTTTCCTTAATCTAATTCTATTATTTGAAGAATTTCTTCAACAACAAATTGCACCTATCATTCAAAACTGTCTAAAGGTGCAAACTAACATCAAAGTTACCTTAAGAATAAATTTATGCAGATGGAAGCAGATAAAGGCTAAAAATTCCATATTAAATATTCGATATAAAAGTAAAATATTTATAAATAATTAAATTATTTTTTTTGAAATTTTATTTATTAAAAAATTGATTTAAAAAAATTCTATAAACTATATCACTTATATCATAAATTCTTCATTTTTAAGAAGAGTTTTGATATATAAAATGATAAAAAATGTATGTAATTGCTTAAAATCTATATAAAAATTTAAAAAATAATAAGAATATTTATTGGTTTATTTGGTTAATTTTTAAAAATTTCGAAATTATTCAAAGGCGTAGAACAGAATTATTATTATTATTATTTTTTAAACTGTGCTTTTGTAAGGTATAAAATACTCCTGAGTGTAATAATTTATATAAAATGAATGAAAATAGATAATAAAATAATCGAATAAAATTAAGAAATTTAAAAATAAATATATTTTAAGTTAAAAATTATATTTTTAATTATTTCTTTTTAAATTTAAAGGTAAGCGTTTTAAATTTATAAAATTAACAAGAATTATATTCAGAAAATAAACTATTTTTTTTATTAAAATTCTAAAAAACATTGTAAAGTTTATAAATGACTTTTTTTATGTTTTTTACTCATTAGAAATTTACAAAATACAGATTAAAAAGATGAAATCTTTTACTTTTAAAACGGTAGAAAGTTTTAAAAAATAATTTAAATGAGAAATTTATCAACTTTTAAATTAAATAATAAAAAAAAAATGTAAAGATTGTTTCAGAATGATTAATTTTTCAAAATATCTCTTAAGGAAACTTAATTTTTCATTTAAAAAAAGTTTTTTAATGGTTAAATGTTAGAAAAATTTAGATTAAATTTTAAACACGCGACAAATGATGCACAGATAAATATACTTGTAGTCGAATTATGCCTTTATGTTTTCTTAAAGTAACTTTGTTACAAGATTGGAGAATGATGGTGAAAAATGTGAAAAATTTGCTTGTATACAAATGTTTGTCGGCTTATTAATAAATAGGGGATATCAAAAACTTTGGTATTATTATTTTTTCCATCAGTTAAACTAACTCAGAACTATTTTGACGTTGTAGAAGGGTCATATTTTCAAAATCAAAGAAGTTAATTTGATTTTTCCAAATCCGCAGACACAAAAATTATTTACATCGCTTAAAACAGGGATGTCTTTTCTCTTATTTATTTTTTCTTCTTATTTTTTAATTATAGATTGTCATTCTATCAATGTGATAGTTGATATCATCCTTTTCCTTTTTGACCATCGAAGTAACAACGTTCTCTATCGTTGCAGTCCAAGGTTCTACTCTTCCACTGATTTACATCCGGGTTATGTATTGGTGAATTTTGGGCACTACTCCTTCTACGATTTCTACGATATTTTGTAAAAGTATCACCAAAAACGTCTCCTGTTCTTAAAGCAGAAATGAGATCATCAAATTCTCCTTTTTCGGATCCTCTTCCCAGAGTGTGGATACCAGAAAGTCTATTACTTCTTGAGAAATTTGTTTCTTCTTTAGAATTTCTATCGCGTTTTCGTTGCTGAAAAAGTAAATGACATTAGGCTGTAGTTAATTGACAGAAAATTTTTTTAAAATTAAAAAGTAAATTCCTTCCTGGCCGCATCATGTTTTCACGCCATATTGTGAAAGGAAGTGAACGGTAGCGAAAACATCGTTGCATCGCTTATTATATGATTTTATGTAACGTAATCTAAAAAATTCTTATTTTTATATTATATAACAATTTTTATTGTCGTTCCTTTCAAACGAATTTATAACTGTCTGTAACAGTTAAATAGATACTGAAGTATATTAAATGAATTTCATTTCTCGAAGTTAAAAATAGATTTGTAATAAATGCAATTATCTCGCTAAACGTTTCCATTATCATTGTAATTATTATTTTATTGTCTTTGGAAGTTTAACCCCCTTATAACCAGTTTTCGTTACTGCGTACGTAATCTAAACGGTTTCTTGTGATACGATTTTAAATCGGTATATTATTATTATTTTTTAAATTCGCACTAGATTCGCGCTGTTTTTTATTATTATTTCATTCATAAAAAATTATTCCTGAATAAAGTCTTTTTTATTTTTCTATGATTGACGATAATAAATATATTCAAAATGAGAAAAGTTCGATTTATTTACATTTTTTATCACTTAAGTTTTCAAAATTTACGTTTAACATACCGGTTACGAAGCTCAATTGTTTCTGTGTTTAACAAGACAAACGGTGTCATTCTAGCTTCAATACAATCCCAAAAGTTTACATTATAAGTTATGATTTACGGCGGTAATGTGTCGATTGAAACGTGCTAACATGGCTTCACCTTTATGGTCATGGTCCACAGGATACGCAAACCATGCCGTGGTGTGGCGCACGATTTTGAGCTGTGATTCATATTAATGTTTAAAAATCAATAAGTGTTGCGATACGTTTAATGATTTTGTCACATGCTTATAATAATTAAATTTTTGATTACTACCAAATGGTTATTACGTAAGTAAAAAGCAAAGCAAACATACGCGTGCCAGGCCTACTACAGAAAATTTGAAATAAAATAAATCGCTCTGTTTCGATGCCAAGATCATGTGATGTGTTATGCAAATATCTCATTCCTCTGTTTTTACGCATCTTCTACACTTTGACATTTATAAACAGAGATTAAAATCAACAAAAAGTAAACGTATTGAAACATTCAACACCTTTGATGCATTACTAAGAAAATCCATGTGGCTACCATTCATTTTCAGCACATTTTCTACGATTTATAAATAGTTTTTACATAAGCCATTTTATACAATAGTTATCTCGCGAACATTTTGAAGATTTTAAGCCTCTAATAATAAATTGTCTGGTTAAAAAAATTTCTGCTCTTGTTATATACATTACAGTGAAAGTGTAAGATGCGGTGTATGTACTGTAC
Organism: Centruroides sculpturatus; assembly: GCF_000671375.1. NCBI lineage: Eukaryota > Metazoa > Arthropoda > Arachnida > Scorpiones > Buthidae > Centruroides > Centruroides sculpturatus. The sequence goes on from NW_019385038.1 coordinate 398,468, forward strand.
ATAGTCACTGGAGAATATACACGTACAGTACATCGTACCTTCCACTTTCATAGTAACATATAGAGTCATTCGAAGAAATTGCATACAAACATCACTGAACCCGATATATAATATAGCTAAATACCAACCGAATGCCGAAAATCTATCGGGCTAGTTTTAAGGCTAATTACTAAACGAATTACGTAACCAATTTGGCTCTAGAGGTAAGCGTTAGGCGCCATCTCTTATTTACATTAATAATTACAAATAAATTAATTAATTTAAATAATTTAGAACCGCTGATGAATTTTGCAATGACCGTCGATGCTTATATAGTTAGCTTCTATACGCTGGAAAAGGAAATCGAACTGTAGGCCTGGATAGCGTAACTGGCAACGCATCTGCACGGTAAGCAGGAGTTGTGGGTTCGAGTCCCGCTCCGGGCCGATTTTTTCTCCCAGCGGTTCTAAATTATTTAAATTAATTAATTTATTTATAATTATTAATATTAATAAGAGATGGCGCCTAACGCTTACCTCTAGTGCCAAATTAATTACGTAATTTATTTAGTAAT
>NW_019385038.1:400304-408017 GCF_000671375.1 Centruroides sculpturatus
TAATATAATTAAATTTAGAAAATTTTAAATTATTTGGAATTTTAACCGCCAGATGGCGACGCAGGTTTCTTTTGAATTTTTAAATTCTCAACTTTTTTTTATTATTATTGAACATTCTAAATAAATTAATTTAAATATTAATTTTTAGAAAGAATTCTTTAAAGTATTTATTATTTATATTTATCTTAATTTATTTTGTTAAAAATTATTTCTAATCATCTTCGTTTTATATGTTTAGTTATTTTAGACCATACTTTAGATTATACCATTGTTATAAATATCATAAAGTGTCAAGGGGAATGAAATCTTGAGAGGAATAGGGGTGTGCAAGTTTATGGTAGCCTAAATTTTCCGCAGGGTCCTAGAGAGTAGCTATGAAAAATTTGGTGTAGATCGTTCAAAGAGTTTAGGAGTTAATGGGGGATGAAATAAGGGGAGAGAGTGGGTTGTCGAGGTTTTATGATAGCCTATATTTTCCGCAGGGTCTTAGAGAGTGCTATAAAAAATTTGATGCAGATCCGCCGAAGGGTTTAGAATTGTATAGAGAAGAGAACAGACATTCTGTTTTATATGGAAATATAGCTATTTTGCTTTAAAGTATACTGATTTTTATCTTATTAGGCATACATCTATGAATTTCAAGTTTAGTTTTATATACAATTTATAGAGTCCACATAAATGACGAACAGTTTATGAAAGAAATTTTTCAAAGCAATTTAATGTGAAGTTGTGAGTAAATATGAAAAAATAGTATATAGCAAATAAAAGTTAATATATAATACAGTAGACTCCTTTTATACGTCCTAATTGACGTCTGAGAAATCATGTCGTAAAATGAGTCGTTCTATTTCCTATAGACATATATACTACGTTCTTCGATATGTACTGTATTCTAACTAAAGAAATATCATACGGAGATGCAAATAAAAATATTCATTTTATAATAATAGTCATGATAGACAATTTATACTAGCTGGAAGAATGAGTTTCGTAAAGTGGGGCTTTATTAAATGCTAAAAATAAGACATTGTTTTAATATACACAAAATTATATTTAAATTTGAAGTTAATTTAATCAATAGTGTAGGATGTGTTTGTTACAATTAAATTGCGACAGAGACCATTTTAAGCACTTTATACATCCTCTTCCAAATTTCTTTAGAGGTATTATACAGATATAATTATAGAACTAAAATATTAGTAGTGAGCAGTGAGACGAGACTCCTAAGAAGACGAGACTTCCGGCCATAGCTGTGAACGGTAGAGTGCGTTAGAGTTAAGAGAAAAAATTTGGATGTCTCAAATTTCTCGTGCAGGCGGAAGTCAACGACTATTTTCTATCGAAAAACATCAATTTCTGTCTATTCATCCAATGAAATTGGGCTATTCTATATCATCCGAGTATGGCGATAAACATGACAATGAGAGGATAAGATAACCAAACTCTTGATATGTTCTTTAATTAAAATTTTGTTATTCTTTTTCCCGGGCATATTTGCTAGTGTTATAAACATAAATTAATAAAATAAGTTATAAATTGAATCTGAGAATAATAAACTGAGGATGATCGAAGAAGATAAATATTGATTGTGTATCAATGTTATCAGATAAGGAAGTATATTTAATTATTAAACTGAATAAACCTAATGTACTCAATATTTATATATTTATAATGTCATAAACACAATAATTAATTTATATACTTCGATTTTATTCATTTTAATTTAAATTTAATTTTATTTATTATTTTAATTTTTTAGTATAAAAACTAAATTAAATTAAATTATTAAATATATGTTAAATATTATGAACATTAACCTACAGCGAACATAACATTATTTACTTGTAAGTAAATATAATATTTGTTAAAATTATAAAGCAAAAATTTCTCTATACTAAACTACTTCTATATTACTTTCATCTCAATTGTTCGTTTCTCTTTTCTGGAATATTTCATAGTTAATGAAATAATCAAATTTTGTATTTATGACTGGACTGTTCCAATTCTCATCTATTGATATTTATTTTCACAGAATATTTTCTGACTGAAAATATTATATATTAGAATTGTTTACAATCTTCCTAGTTTCAAGCATTAAACCTAAAAATTTTGAATAACTTTGAAATACAGTATATGAAGTATATGCCCTTTTTGGTTTTTGGATAAAGGTCGTAAAGCAAATTGTCCTGTTTTCTATAAACACAGTGCCGTAAATTAGCATTACCATTGAAAATAATCACATACCCAGCCGAATGTGAATATTAATCGTTCAACCAATCAAACTTCGCGATAAATAGACCAAGTATTTGAACTCGACATCCTCGAAAACACCCTAAAAACATATTTTGTGTTCGCTGGTAACTTTTTATTAAGTAATTTTCCTATTCGAACACCATCATCCCACTGATCAGATAGAAAGGGGGCCATGTGCGGATGGGGTGTCGAAGTTAATTTCACCAAAGTCAACCTTCCAGATGAGAGGATGGTTCTGAAAAATTTCGGCGTATATGCTCAAATCGTATCGAAATACATAAAGAACAAACTAACAAACTTTCTTCTTTATACATTAGATTCTTTACTGAGGTTTAATTTTCTCTTTAATGAGGGTTTTCTAAATTATATTCTCGATGAATTATTATTATTATTGTGGCTTTTTAATTAATAATAGTTATTTTAGACCATACTTTAGATTATACCATTGTTATAAATATCATAAAGTGTCAAAGGGAATGAAATCTTGAGAGGAATACGGGTGTGCAAGTTTATGGTAGCCTAAATTTTCCGCAGGGTCCTAGAGAGTAGCTATGAAAAATTTGGTGTAGATCGTTCAAAGAGTTTAGGAGTTAATGGGGGATGAAATAAGGGGAGAGAGTGGGTTGTCGAGGTTTTATGATAGCCTATATTTTCCGCAGGGTCTTAGAGAGTGCTATAAAAAATTTGATGCAGATCCGCCGAAGGGTTTAGAATTGTATAGAGAAGAGAACAGACATTCTGTTTTATATGGAAATATAGCTATTTTGCTTTAAAGTATACTGATTTTTATCTTATTAGGCATACATCTATGAATTTCAAGTTTAGTTTTATATACAATTTATAGAGTCCACATAAATGACGAACAGTTTATGAAAGAAATTTTTCAAAGCAATTTAATGTGAAGTTGTGAGTAAATATGAAAAAATAGTATATAGCAAATAAAAGTTAATATATAATACAGTAGACTCCTTTTATACGTCCTAATTGACGTCTGAGAAATCATGTCGTAAAATGAGTCGTTCTATTTCCTATAGACATATATACTACGTTCTTCGATATGTACTGTATTCTAACTATAGAAATATCATACGGAGATGCAAATAAAAATATTCATTTTATAATAATAGTCATGATAGACAATTTATACTAGCTGGAAGAATGAGTTTCGTAAAGTGGGGCTTTATTAAATGCTAAAAATAAGACATTGTTTTAATATACACAAAATTATATTTAAATTTGAAGTTAATTTAATCAATAGTGTAGGATGTGTTTGTTACAATTAAATTGCGACAGAGACCATTTTAAGCACTTTATACATCCTCTTCCAAATTTCTTTAGAGGTATTATACAGATATAATTATAGAACTAAAATATTAGTAGTGAGCAGTGAGACGAGACTCCTAAGAAGACGAGACTTCCGGCCATAGCTGTGAACGGTAGAGTGCGTTAGAGTTAAGAGAAAAAATTTGGATGTCTCAAATTTCTCGTGCAGGCGGAAGTCAACGACTATTTTCTATCGAAAAACATCAATTTCTGTCTATTCATCCAATGAAATTGGGCTATTCTATATCATCCGAGTATGGCGATAAACATGACAATGAGAGGATAAGATAACCAAACTCTTGATATGTTCTTTAATTAAAATTTTGTTATTCTTTTTCCCGGGCATATTTGCTAGTGTTATAAACATAAATTAATAAAATAAGTTATAAATTGAATCTGAGAATAATAAACTGAGGATGATCGAAGAAGATAAATATTGATTGTGTATCAATGTTATCAGATAAGGAAGTATATTTAATTATTAAACTGAATAAACCTAATGTACTCAATATTTATATATTTATAATGTCATAAACACAATAATTAATTTATATACTTCGATTTTATTCATTTTAATTTAAATTTAATTTTATTTATTATTTTAATTTTTTAGTATAAAAACTAAATTAAATTAAATTATTAAATATATGTTAAATATTATGAACATTAACCTACAGCGAACATAACATTATTTACTTGTAAGTAAATATAATATTTGTTAAAATTATAAAGCAAAAATTTCTCTATACTAAACTACTTCTATATTACTTTCATCTCAATTGTTCGTTTCTCTTTTCTGGAATATTTCATAGTTAATGAAATAATCAAATTTTGTATTTATGACTGGACTGTTCCAATTCTCATCTATTGATATTTATTTTCACAGAATATTTTCTGACTGAAAATATTATATATTAGAATTGTTTACAATCTTCCTAGTTTCAAGCATTAAACCTAAAAATTTTGAATAACTTTGAAATACAGTATATGAAGTATATGCCCTTTTTGGTTTTTGGATAAAGGTCGTAAAGCAAATTGTCCTGTTTTCTATAAACACAGTGCCGTAAATTAGCATTACCATTGAAAATAATCACATACCCAGCCGAATGTGAATATTAATCGTTCAACCAATCAAACTTCGCGATAAATAGACCAAGTATTTGAACTCGACATCCTCGAAAACACCCTAAAAACATATTTTGTGTTCGCTGGTAACTTTTTATTAAGTAATTTTTCTATTCGAACACCATCATCCCACTGATCAGATAGAAAGGGGGCCATGTGCGGATGGGGTGTCGAAGTTAATTTCACCAAAGTCAACCTTCCAGATGAGAGGATGGTTCTGAAAAATTTCGGCGTATATGCTCAAATCGTATCGAAATACATAAAGAACAAACTAACAAACTTTCTTCTTTATACATTAGATTCTTTACTGAGGTTTAATTTTCTCTTTAATGAGGGTTTTCTAAATTATATTCTCGATGAATTATTATTATTATTGTGGCTTTTTAATTAATAATGTAAATTAATTAAAATAAATTATATTATTTTTATATTATAAATCATAATGATAAAAATTAATAAATAAGACAATTATAATGTACATTTTACTTCAATTTTTTGCTTATTAGAAGCAATATAAGTAATTTACCTGGAAACGCGTCCGTTCAGAAGCATACTTCTGATAATGTAGCATAGCTTCCAAAACTTTTTTATGCCCACCCGGGACTAGACAAACGGCTCCGAGGATCTCCAAAACTGCTATTTTAGTCTTAATATTGGTGGAACTAAGACTCTGAGCAATTGTGTTAATAGCTGTCGGATGAGCCAGAACATGAGCACGACCTTTCTACATAAAAAATAATAAAAAAAAGGGTGCTAAGTGCATAATTAATTAAAACTAAAAGAGAAAAACCCTTAATAACTTACCGAATTATTCATTAAAGCTTTTAGACAACCGATGAGTGATGTATGGATGGAACTCTCGGCAGTTTTAAATTCCATATTGCTCAAGAAATCTAGCAGACAAGGAAGTCCATCGAGGTCTAGAAATCTCGTTACAAAACTGTTAAATATTGAAAATTGTAAGAATATTACGGTTATTATTTAAAATTAAATTATTCTAAAGATTCCTTTAGTTTTTAACATTAATTTTACCTATTTGGTTGTGTTCTGAGAGCAGTTTTCAAGTTATCCAATAATTTCACTCTTACCGATAATTCTTCTTCTTCTCTCGGGAATAATAACTGTAAGAAGAATGAAAAATAAATACTTATAAATTTTAAGTTTTTGAAAGCTTAAAATGTTTTTTTTTTTGTTGTTTACTTACATGCGACATGGCATTAACACGTTCGATGTAGTAGTCGGGATAATGTGCAGAGGGATCTTCTTGTTCCTAGAAAAAATAATTAAGAATTATACCACTAGATGGAACCACTAAAGGAGGGCATTGACGTCCGTATTTTTATCGATTTTTGCACTAGGAATAAAATATTAAAATTTAACAAATCTAACCATTTTTTTGCTTAAGTAAAGTTGCCATTTCTTCTCCAAAGGTAAATTAAACATAATTTCTTTGTTAGCCGCTGTTAAATCTAGTTCTTCCTATATACATTAAAAAAAAATAGAAAAAAAAACAGCAATGAATGAATTAATTTAAAAGTAATTAGCATCAATTATATTAATTAGCATAACAGAATACGTACTACTAATTCGGCAAATTTGGCATTCAATTCTTCGATATCAGGCATTGGTTGAGTCGGTGTCAGAAGGTGTGGTTGTAGACTGACCACGCCCCCATTCTCGACCACGTGATATGTAATTTCCGGTGGATCGTCGCTGCCGAAACAACTGCACAACCCGATTCTCGTCTTCTTTCTGGCTGCTGGCATGGCTGGCCAGGTGGTGGGAACTGACAGAACCAATTGCTGAAAGATAATTTTGGAGTTCAGTAATGGAAGAAACAATCTGTTGTTCAGCAAAAGTAATATTGTTCATTGCTACATTCCTGTTTACATTAGCATAAATTATAATAAAGAAGTATAATTTATTTTTACATTCGCGAATCTTTATGTTTCAAATTCAGTACAACGACGTTTAATGTTTCCTTCAAGTTTAACAGAGGAACTTTCATTAATTAAAAGGTTCGTTACAGTTAATGAAGAGATCTTTATGATTCTTCAAATTCAATAAAGAAACTTTTAGATATTCAATAGTTCTTTAAATTCAATGAAAGGATCTTCTCTAGTTAAATGTTTCCTTATTTATTGAAGAGGTATTTAGTAGTTCAACTGCTCTTCAAAATCACTAAGAGGATTTTTAGTATTTAATTGTTTCTTCGAATTCAATGTTCCTCCAGCTTTAATGAAACAATCTTTCTTTGTGGTAAGAAGTGATAAAGTTCTTTATATGCTACAATGACAAGTTTGAAATTGAGAATTTGTTTCGAAAATCTTCAAACAGATCGATAAGGAATTCATGATAATCCCCAAAGTTGAAACAAGATGCAAACTAAAGGATGTTAAAAATCTTATATGTAATAGATGCGGAAGAGGAGGAGGATATTTGTTTAGAGGATGGAAGAAAGTTTGACATATAGATTTAGGAATTTTTATCATGATTTGCAAGTCTCGTCTCTCTTCAACGATCAGCAACAGTCGCATTTATCTAGTCAGAACATTATTTTCTGAAAACAGCTTCCGAGAAACACTAACCTAAAATCCATTTTCGCCTTTTATTGATTAATACGTTTCCATCTTTCCTAAAGCCTAGCAACAACAATCGATACGAAAAAAAGAGAATTAATTAAATAAAATTCTCACTTAACACCAGATATAATGCATCACGCCATAAAAATTCTTCCATTTACTCTCTTCGGCTTAATACAAACTTTGCGTTATTTTTTTCCAAAATTCGCAAATTTAATTCGCCGAACCATTTGCTTTGAATGACGCAAATGACCTCCAGAAAAGTAGGAGGAAAAAAACTTAAAACAATGGCAAAAATCTCTTTACTCACGAAAGATTATCATAAAAGAACGCTGCAAAAATCCGCAAAGTATGACAGAATGCTATACAGAAAAATGGAACCATTATTATTTGTAAGATCGGCCATTTTTCTCAAACGTCACAATGATGT
>NW_019385039.1:0-5959 GCF_000671375.1 Centruroides sculpturatus
ATGGCATCTGAGAAGTTGTAGAAGTCATAAAGCCTAGAAGGAAAGTTGTAATTTCATTGGTTAACATGAAAAAGGAACTTATTGCTAAGTATGAATGTGACATACGTATTATGGCAGATCTGGCAGCCATGTTTAAGATGCCAATGTCAACATTGTGTGACTAGTAAATGCAATTTTCATTTTATTATTAGAGCAATTAATTGTGTTATTTTTTTTTACCTTAAATTATGTGTATTTGCTGTTTTAAGTTTATCAAAATAAGTATTATTCAGAGTCTGGGAATAGATTAATTCACTTTCCATTATCTGTAATGGCATAAATTGCTTTGGCCTTTAAACAGCCTCCTGGAATAAATTAAATTTGAAGTATAAAGTACCGTGGTATGTGTGTGAGAACCTTAACATTATTTAGAGAAATCATATATGAACAATGAATTTTGTTGAATTCAATCAGATAAATTTAGATGAAAGAAAAGAATATTCTAAAAGATGGATAAGTTTTTATAATCTTAATCTTATTAAAGTTTGCTGACACTTCTCAGTATTCTTTAGTATACTGTTTAAATTTTTCAATAGATAAAGCATGATCAAGTTCTGGCAGAAATAAAAATATTTTTAAGTAAGTACATTTGTATTTACATTAATATTTTTGTCTAAAATTAATTTTATACTTTTAAACAAATATTGATGAACAGCCAAACATATATTCAACTATTTTGACAATTTCTTATTCTACTCTAAAATTGTTTTATTTCTCTTAGACTCTGCAGTAACCAAAAGAAGTCTTGACTTACATAAAAAAAAGAAAAGAAAAACTTGTTTCAACTGTTTTTATAAAAATAATAACAGTGAACACCAAAAAAGATCATGGGTTTTTTGTTTTATAATTTCTCCATTCCTTGTTCATTCATTAATGATATTTTATACATTTCCATCATATCTTGCTTAAATATATTTCTCTTCTTAACTTGTAGCATGTGAAACATTGAAATTTATTATTCTGATAGCTGTTTTTTTGACTTGCTAACTACTCACACACTACTGTGATCAGAGTATCAGGAATGGTTCATTTAAACAATGTGCATGCAAGAGGGCACAGTCATCGTTTGATACAACTTTAATTGACATCTAGCAGCAATCCATATGTCATTGTTGGTTTTTGTTTTCAAATAAACACTTGTTTTGCCTGTAAAAAAATTTGTGTGCCAGTAATATTTCAAAATATCGAGCAACATTGAGCAAAAAACACGCATTAAATTTTCACAATGGAATTACTGCTACAAAAATGTTGGAAATGTTGCAAAAAGCTGTTAGTGTTGATAATGTATCAAAAACAAGTTTTCAAGTGGTACAAGATGTTTGTAAAAGGCAGAGAACGCTTCAAAAATGAATCATAAACCATCTGATAAACCATCCACTTCAACTGATGAACAACACATCAGTTGGTGGTCTACCTGAGTGTGATTCATCTTTCAAGTCAGAGATTTGAAGTTCAATCATCATCATCATTTAACATTTAGGGATATTACTGAACATGTTCCAGTATCATTTGAATATTGTCAAGAAATTTTAAAACATTATTTGGGCTTGTGGTGCGTCACTTCTCGAGTCATCCTGAAAACATTGAATTGTTTCCAAAAACAACCTGTTTGAGTAACTGAAGAACTGAAGAAATGCTTTCTCAAGGTAAGTAGTTCTTAAAATGCATCATTATGAATGATAAAACATGGAGCTCCACTTTTGACAGCAACAATCAAGTGAATGGCACTTGAAACACACAGTGAGACAGAAAAGACCACATCAAAGTCAGTCAAAAATCAAAGTCATATTGACTGTTTTCTTCAATTGTTATGGTGTTCTGCATCACAAATTCCTCCTGAGTGGCCAAACTGTCAACAAAGATTATTATTTGAGTGTTTGGTGTTGTTTACTTGAAGCAATTCATAGAAAATGAACTGATTTGTGATTAGAAAACTGATTTTGCACCATGATAATGTATCTGCTCACAATGCTCTTGTTGTTCATAATTTTTTGGCAAAAAATTCAAAAACAGTTTCATAAAGCCCATATTTACCTGACAGTACACCATGTGACTTTTTCCTGTTTCTCAACTAAAATTTCTTCTTCAAAGTCACAATTTTGAGTCAATTAATGTCATAAAATAAAATTCACTCAAGTCCTGTAGGGGTTTCACAAAATACAACTTTAAAGCATGTTTTGAGAATTAGAAAAAATGGTGGCATTGGTGCACTGCAGTGGAAGGAAATTATTTTGCAGGGGACAAAATAAATTTTGATGAATAAATTCAAATCTTGCATTTTATTAAACCATTCTTGACACTTTTTGATCACAAGGGTATTTATAATTAGTGCCTAACAATCAGAAAATCTGTGCACAGATATTCAAAATTATTTTATAATAATCTAAATTATTCAGAAACCTTTTAAAATGACATTTCAAAATTATTATTTTACACTATTAATTTTTTTTTATAAGACAAGACAGGTTATTAATGTTGTCACAATGTATAAAATTATAAGAAAAATTTGAAAACTTCAATTTTATATTATATATACAGNGTCACGTGACTCGACGACTCCCACGTAAACAACATTTTAGTGAATATTTATATATTTATAACTTAAAATATTCTACCGCAATTTTCTTATTTTTTTCCATCGAAAAATTCAGTATTTTTTTTTCGCTCAAAAATACGCCTTTTTTTGTTATAAATTGGAAAAAATAGTGGCTTTATAAATCACTAAGAATGTATAAAATTATAAGAAAAATTTGAAAACTTCAATTTTATATTATATATACAGTTGACCCCCCTATAACATGGGTTCCTATAGTTCAAATTCCTATATGATGGAGAAAAAATTGCGACGGTATCCGTACAATCATGGTAAAAAAACTCCTACATGGTAAAAAAAAACTCCTATAATTCAGTAAAACGTCATCAGGCAGCTGAACTACTTTCTGCTGACCAGCACCATGCTACGGAGAGTTTAGGCTGATAAATTGAGTTTATGTTGTCTGTACAGTATGTAAATTAGGTACCATAAGTCTAATACAGCACTAATTTTATACATTTCTTGTGAAAGAAACATTTCTTATTCAACGGCCATAAAAATTATTTATATTAATGATGTCTCCAAAGTTCAGCGAATTTTTTGCAGAAAATAACTTATCAGAAATCGCGGCCGCCATTTGGTGTGTTGCTCTGCGGCGAAAACAAGCTTAAGCAATGGCGACGTCAAACAGTGCACACTCGTTAAGTAATCCTACAATTTTTTGTTTATAGCATAGTTTATACGGATTATTCCCAAAAAAATATACGAATTTTGGAAATTTTGAGTTGAATTAGACTAGGAATCGATTAATTTTATGAAAGAAAACCTTTCAAACAGCCGTAGTCTGTAAACTTCACACGTGCTGGGATGTAATTGGCAAGGACTCGTACAAAATGGATTCATAAAGAATGGAATGTATCTACCGTGCTATAGGGGGGGTCGACTGTATATATATGAAGCAGCAAATACTCACACTTCCTGGCAAAACTGATGTCAAATCTACTCCTTCTGCAAATGCTTGTAATAATTGATGTAAATGTCTTGAAAGTATTGCATGTTCTAAATCACTTTTAAGATCAGATTCATCTGAACAAGTCCTTAAGGCAAATTTATGTTCTACATATTTTGACCTTATAAATTCGTAACGATCCTCCCTGCAAATTATTTATAAAAATAATTTTCAAATTACCTGAAAAATTTGCAATAAAACAACACTTTAACTGCTTAGTTTAATAATAAATTTAAACAGTTTAAATATATTATTATTAGAAGATAGCAGTACATTTTTTGCTTGTTATTAATATTGTTAAATTTGATATTTTCAAATTAAAGTTAAAACTTATTGATAAATTTTGATGTAAAAAATCCTCACATATGAAATATATTTTAAACAGTAAATTTATAGAAATTTATTAATTAATCTTTTTCATGTAAGTTAAAAAAAATAAAAATATAGTATATAATATAATAAAATATACAGCTTTAATGGAGGAGAAAACAATAAAAAACTTCTAAAAATTCTGTACAGGGTCTAGACCCTTGCACAGAATTTTTAAGAAAAATATTTTTTAGACACTTTTTCCATAACATAATTTATTAATGTGTAAAATATAGATACCCATATATAGAGTAACACTATAGTAGACTATGGAAGAAATGAGCAGATATAAAATAAATGTAAGATTGTTTTCTTTTATTTAATTCTTCCCAGATAGGTAGTTAAATCTCAAAATCCCTCTCTGTGTGCATGGCCTTATGTCAAGCATTTTTGAGTATTAATTATTAATCATCAAAAACCATATATTCAAATCAAAATAAAGTTATTCTCTAACAGAATTAACAAAATCCACTTTTTTATTATATTCTCCATTAAAGTACTTTTTACTACATTTTCTTTATTTTTTTAATTTATTACTTTATTTACTTAATTTATCTTATAAATTAAAGCATATTTGCAACTAACATATTGATACTTTAAGCAATGTATCATTCAAAGCTGGAACTTATCCTAACAACAATAATCAATCTCACAACTTCCCTACATCTTCCATCAATACTTTATTAGAAACAAATGTTTTTGACATAGTTCATGGGTCTGCTTCAGGTTCTACACATTCTAATTGAACAGTTTACTAAATGTTCCAATTTTTAAACCGATTTTAAAAAAAAAAATGAATAATGTAATGCATTGAATTAAATAAAAATGAACAAATAAACAAATAAAAACAATTGAATATGCAAATATATAAAGTTATATAAATAATAATCAAAATAAAATATAACTCAAAAACAGAAACAATAAATAGAAATAATGATCTTAAAGTAAAAACTGATCTCTTAAATAACTACAGTCTTATAGAAATATAATTCTAAATCTTTACATAATAAGAGCCAAGTAATAATCGATTAGCCAAAACAAGCTGAATTTCTTCTGGATTATTTGTTAATTATAAATAAATTTAAGTTTTGGAGAAGGGGGAGAAAGGGAGAGAGATTTTTGGGATTGCAATTGTCTAATAATTACAACCCTCTTTTAATTTTTAAATTAATTTTAAAAACATCTAGAAGAAAAGATACATATGAAGCAAAATTTAAACCAACTCCTGCAAAGTTGTTTTTGCTTTTATATGCAAATATATGTTATCTGAACTTCAGATTAATTATAATTATATCATATAAGTTATGCTCTTATTATAACAACTGTGGTATATAAGGTATCTATAGGTAGTATAATGAGAACATAAGAACACAAACTCTGGAGTAAATATATTTATAAGCTATAAATTAGATTATATGAACTAATTTCTGTATTTAGTTTATACAGATGAAGTTGTAATTTTGTAGATCAGTTATGAGCAAACTGCAGTTCTTGGGGCAACCATAAGGGATTTGGCAACAATTTTATTTTCTCATTTTCTGCTTTGTGCCATTATGCAATCTTAATTAAACTGATATTTGTGATGAACTTTCAAATATTAATTGACCAGCAAAAAGATGAAAGTAAGTTACATATTATTAGTTGCCTATCTTTAGCATATATCAGGTAACCAAACAAGTTCTGTCGTTTTTTGTTGAAAGAAAACAAACATAAAAATGTATAGGAAATAACACAATTTATTCATCAAAATAACCACCCTCACATTCAATAACCTGTTCCCAATGGGAAACAAGCTTATAAATTCCATTTTTATAAAAGTCACGATTTTTAGAGTTGAAAAACTTCCCTAATTCCGTTTCTATAACCTCTCTATTTCTAAACTGTCAATTTCGCAGATGATTATCTAGGCTTAAAAATAGGTGATAGTCAGAAGGGCTAATGTCAGGGAAATAAGGAGGGTGCAAAAGAGGTTCCCATCCAAGGGTCTGAATTGTGTCAGAGGTCACACG
>NW_019385039.1:6164-82641 GCF_000671375.1 Centruroides sculpturatus
AATAATATAAATAAATTCGTTGAAATTTTTAAATTCGTTTATTTTCTAAAATACAGGTATTTATCAATAATTGTTTTGAGAATATTTAAGTCATTAAATATCCTACATCTTATTTGTTTTAAGTAGATTTAAGGCACACTAAATTAATGAAAATGTCTCCACAAGGCAAATGTCGTTTCAGAAAGGATTGCATAAAAAATTAAAAACTTAATTGATTTAAAGAACGATCTTGTTTTCTTCAAAGCGGCTAACCAATGCTATTTCTATCTCTTTAAACAAATATTACCTTATATCCAGTAAAGTTTTTATTAGTTTTATATATCTATGTAAAAGCATTCCTTTAAAAAAATCTGAAATCTTCAATCCAAAGTGATTTGTTGATTGGTTACACATAAGCAATCTGGCAATGAGGGATGCTCCACGATAGACTTTCCATTGAAAACGAGATCTTATTTATGTCCGACACGTGAAGAAAACAAAACACATGCCAAGATTGTTAGTGAGACACGAATCTACGACTAACAACTACTCGCGTTCAGTGGTTCTCCATTCGGCCACTGGTGGGTTCAAAATAAACTGTAAGCTTTGATCAGTCTGGATTGAGTCAATGTTATCAGACCATGCCATTACTTTAAAATATCTGGAAGAAACTTCTTACGAATCATCAAAATATTTAGAACAAATTCAAGATCATTATAGACAGAATATAACATGCAACGGATATCACTTTACATATACAGTAGAGCGTCGTTTATCCGAATCAATTGGGGACTGGGGTTGTTCGGATAACTTATTTTTCGGATAACCAATTATGTACGAAAAAATATATTAATTTATCCCATGTTGAAATTTTTCTCCGTTGCGTGTCGCTTCGCATTAAATTTTCGTTGATGTTAAGCCTAACGAAGACAATTGTATCGTTAAAAATTATTTTTTTATTTTGTACAAACAAATTAAATATATTGAAAAATATAAAAACAATAAAAAATTATACTTCAGAAGTTAATTTAGTATCAAAAATGTAAAATATTTGAGTAGCCGAAGACATAGCCAAAAATTGCAGCGCCACAGCACTGGCGAAAATTTAAATTTGTCGACTGGAATTCTTTCGGATAACAGACCTTTGGATAAACGACACTCTACTGTATATAAATTTCTTTTGTAGAAAAATTAATATATATATATATAAATAAACAAATATATTTAGAAGTTTCATAATTAATTACATGGAACTGTCAGGTGTCAACTTCCTTGACTGACTAAGAGTAGCTTCCATAACATCATTGAAATTGGAATTTCCCATTACTCTTGCCAACTAAGCAAAAAAGAAAAACAAAGTTATATTACAGTTCATTAAACAGCTTTCTACAAAAAGTTCTAAACATTTTAAAGATTGTAATCATGTTTTTTATATTATAATATCAACTTTTAATATCACTAACTTTACAGTAATTTACATTCAGAAAGCCATACAAAACTAAGTATTACAACTAGAGATGCATCACTGTTCAACAACATTAATAATCATAAAACAAGTAATCACTTACAAGCAATAATTATTTATTTACTTTTTTTCATTTAATGATATTAGTTTCAGCATGCTATTAATGTATCAAATTTATGAAGAAAATTCGAAAAGTAAGTTACATTTCTCCGCAAAAACAGCAAAGCTTGCACGGAAGGTGGGATTTTCGTTTGAGTAACAGTAAGTGCTGCTGCATAGTATGAGAACAAAATGGCGCATCAGCTGAAAACTTACTCCAACATTGAAGTATGCAGAATGTCTCATGCATAGAGATTCATTGTGAAATATCGACTGTGTATGAGCCACATGCAACATCACATCTAGCCATACATATATACAAGAAAGACTTTGGCCGTACACACGGTGTTTAGCCGAAGGAAAAAAGGGTAAGGGAAAGGGAAGGAAAGAAGGAGGGAGAGGAAATAGATAATAGAGAAAGGCAGGATCCCTCTGAATGGCGTATGTATGGCTAATACCCTCTATGTTTGATGTTAACTGCAAGGCCGTAGTCCCCTGAAAAGTCTAAAAGAAAACCTGAGTGTAGCAAACACCGATGATTCAGTGCCGCCACGAATAGCTAAGTATAGAAGTTTAGTGCCAAGTGGCTGTTGGTAGAAAGACTTATAACTACTTAATGCTAATGAAACTGTATGTTAGTGCAAATCTTAATACAACTTAATTAACAGCTAGACAGACAGTGCAAAAAAAATAAATGAACACAATGACAAACTAGACGAGACGAACAGACAGACAAAAGACAAACACTCAAGACCCCAAATTTTTAAAATTTTTTTATTTTTATTTTTTTTAAACATTAACTTACTCACTAACTAAACTAACCTACCATAACCTAGGNTGGACAAAAGTTCAAGTAACAGTATGGTCCAATGCCTTTGGATGGAAAAGTAAGAAGACAGCTATTTTGTTTCCATTCAAATTTTTAAAATTTTTTTATTTTTATTTTTTTTAAACATTAACTTACTCACTAACTAAACTAACCTACCATAACCTAGGATGAACCTAACCAGAAATCAAGCTAAGAGTTCCTAATCTAACTTACAACTAGGACTAACTTAAACTCACCGAATTTAGACCAAAAAGAAGACAGAAAATAAGAATTAAAATACAAATTTGAAAGCAGCCATATACTGACAGTTGAAACAAAGCAAGGAAAAGCTAACTGCCATCCATGACCCAGAGAGAGTGCTCCCAAGAGCCCCACTAAAGGATATGAATGCGAATAGATGATAGAACATTGTATGTGTGTGAATGAGATGGTGCAGGTTGCAAGGCCAATTGTACCCTTCAAGGATAGCAGTTCTCATTAAACTATCCCTAATGTTATTGTACCTTTTGCAGCAAAAACTAAGTGAAGTGATGTTTGGTCCTCCTGAATACCATAATCGCATTGTGGATTGTCCCCAAGGTTAAATCTATGCAAATATTGCTTAAAGTTGCCGTGACCTGTAAGTAGCTGAGTGAGAATGTAACTAGGGTAAAAGTGGTGAATAATTGCAGTAGTGTCCTATATTTTCATCCCCAAGAGCAACCTCTTGGGGATGAAAATGTAGGTGAGCATACCTGTGGTGTCATGGTCCCAGCAGAGAATGATTATTTGCTTCTTGACGTAATTGTTTATGTACAAGGTAGGAATGTAACTGAAAGTATTAGTGACTGAAGACTTTGCACCTTGTTTGGCAAGACATAGTGAAATGGTGCCAGCAGTTCAAAGATGGCCACATAGACTTGACTGATGCAGAAGGATAAGGAAGGCCAACAACAGTGAGCACAGCAGACATAATACAGTAAATGGAAGATTCTCAGCAATCACACAGTGACCATTGCACAAATTGTACAGGAGTTGAGAATATCTGTTGGCAGTGCTCATTCCATTGTCTGTCACCAACTGGATTATTACAAATTGTGTTCATAATTGGTTCCTCGCTCATTGACTTCTGAACACAAAGGAGCAAGGTTTGTGATTTTTCTGGACTCCCTTCAACATTACACTGCAGAAGGCAATTATTTCCTAAGCTGCATCATTATGGATGATGAGACAGGTGCATCATTTCATCCCAGAAATGAAGTGAGTATTGATGGCATAGAGGCATCATTTGTGAGAACAAAATGCAAAGTTGCCCCATAAGTGGGTAAAGTCGTGGCCACTGTCTTCTTCAACTGCAAAGGAGGTGTGTACATTCAGTTTATGCAAAGGGCACAACCATTATTGTTGAGTCATACTGCAAAACACTAAAGGCTTTGCACAAAGCTGTGAAAAAACAACAGGCATGGAGAGTTACACAAAAGCATTGTTCTCTTGCACAATAATACAATACCTCAAAAGGCATGCACAACACATACTTTGCTTTAGAGTTTTGAATGGGAGGTCTGGCAGCATCCAGTCTACAGTCCCAATCTGACATCTTACAATTTTCACATGTTTCTAAAGCTCAAACATGTGTGGATGCCAATTTGCCAATGATGACCAGGTTCAGATGGCTGCTCTCTGCTGGCTCCATGACCAAGGAGTGATTTTCTATCATCAAGGCATTGAACGATTAGTGCAATGTTCCAACAAATGTTTACAATGACTGGGTGATTGTGTAAAAAAATAGTGTGGTGTATGTGTGTTGTTTTATGGTAGTGCTTTTCTCAATAAAGTGTTCTTGACCTACATTATTCAAGTGTAACTTACTTTTGAATGTAATACTCATATTAATAATTTTTGGAAAAAGTAACTAAAGATTAGTTTAAATAAGATTTTTATAAATGGGAAATAAAGTACAACATTTCTTGATAAAATAACGGATTACTGAACTTGGTTTGAAAAGAGGGAGAAAAAAATGAGCACAGTAGCATATGAAATAGCAACAACTTGTGTGTGTTAATGAATTTTGTAAATTATGAAGCCAAAAAAAAAATGCTTAATAATTTATTAATGGAATAAATAAGAATTAAACCTACAATAACTTTGAAGAATTTATATAACTTTTTAAGAATAACTTTTTAAATAATTTATAAATTGTAGAATTTAAATAATTAATGGTTCAGAGGTAACCATTAATCATTTTAATTCTACAATTTATAAATTATTTAAATCATTTGAAATTGAAAAACACAATCAACATTCATCTCACTATGTTAATGGCAATTAACATGATGTAACAAATTGTAAATTGATAACACAAAAACACTAAAAAACAAACATTTGTTTTTTTTTACACAGAGTAAACATACAAAGCTGAAAAAGATATTTCATAACAATGAAACAGTTCCTTAGAATTATAAAATAGGGATTAACCTGACACTAGTCAAATCTTGAAAAATCATTATTATTTTAAATTTGGAGAGAAGTTTCTCAGATAATTTTCCCAAAAGACAATTATCTATTTCTCAAAATCTATACTGTCCAGTATTCTAACTTTCCAGCACTTTTATTCTGCAGTACACACAATCTGGAAATAAAATAATATCCCATGTTTAATATTCAACATTCACTGTTGCAACAGAATTGCTGGCTGTGTCATAATTATTAGATTTTAACAGAACTTTTAAATTTTTTATAAATTAATTGAAGACACAGACCATCCAAAAAATTGATAAACCACCATTTATTTATTCACTTCATGTGTTCCAGAACATATATCTTTGACGACCTGTCAAAGTCAGAGTCTGTGTCTTCAATTAATTTATAAAAAATTATCATCATCCGACAAAATTCAACAATTAAAACTTTGCAAGGATTCATCACCAAGGGGAGACTATAGAAATCTACATTTACCAGCACACTTCTCCAGTAGATATAAAGGTCCAAAAATCCCTGAATGGAAAAGATGAAGAAACAGGAAGATGGCTGTAAGATCCACCGGTTCCAATAATAACTTCATAATTTTAATTGGATATTTTTCTGTGTTTTTTAAAGGAATGCTTTTAAACTTGACGGTCAAGCAGCCTAAAAAAGAAGGTCAGGTCGTCAAACCTGTTTCAGAATATAAACTGTCAAAGGTTTATGTTCTGGAGCACGTGAAGTGAATAAATGGTGGTTTACCAATTTTTTTGACAGTCTGTGTCTTCAATTAATTTATAAAAAATTATCATCATCTGAGGAAATTCACCAAATAAGTTTTAAATGACATCTGATAGAATAATTTATTTAACATAATCCATAATTTTAACATAAATCTGCATAATTTAATTTTTACTATACACTTTGTATGTACAGCAAGTCTTTACTTAATGTTATTGTTAGAATACAAATGTGCAAAAAAGTTACAAGAAATGCACAAGTATTAATTTAACATTTTATTAACTTATATTGAAAAAAAATTAAATTTTGTTTTTATACTATAAGACAAATTTTTATGAAATAAATACAGAAGTTCTGGAAGTTTTTATTGAAATCATGTGTTTTAGGTGTGCAACTTTTTAATTAACAGCATGACTCATCACTGAAAGCAATAACACATCTTTTTGAATAAAAAGAAACTACACACAAAACAAACTTCTGTTTTACTTGAAAAATATTAACTGGAATGTCAAATAGTTCATTAATGAAGTTCATATTAATCATTGCTGTATGAAAAACTTGAAAAAAGATAAAAATAACAATATTCAAGCATACATCAATATATAATGAAGATGAAATTGATAAAAAAGCAAATCATTACTAGTTTGCTTATTTTCATTCTAAAGACATCATCTCACTACAAAATGAACCATATTCTGGAAGGTCTTTAGACATTATAATTTATTTTTTATAACATGATATTGTAGACAAATCCAAAAACAAAAAATGTTAATAAATATTTAAAAAGACATAAGATTAGAATTATCTTGAAAAACATTTTACCATAAAATAAAAGTAGCTCCTAAAAAGTTTAATAGCATTTTCTGTTTACAGACATTTACAATGTTGAAGTATTTATTAGTGATGTGCCGGATATCCGAGGGAAAAAAAGATCCGTATTCGTATCTGTATCCATTACTATTTAGTGAATCTTTCATCTTAATGAATTTCATTACTTATATGAAATTCTAAAGATAGGTAGCAATAAAATACTAATAACTTCAATTCAAATCACTTTTTATTTCTTAAAATCACATATTTGGCACATTCATATTGTAAAAATTTTATCATGCAAAATTCATTTACTAGCGTAAAATATTTCCATATTACACTACTAAACTTTTTGTTGACATTGTTTTTATTTTAATTTAACTCAACACTCTCCAAAAACACAAACGTAATCTATGCTATCCCATGTCACACTAAACTATAGATAGATAGATATAGATAGATATTTTTTATTGATAATATACCAAAGGTACATTCCCGGTACCGTTTACACACAACCAAGTGAGTCGTGACAATGAATACAGTTTACAAAGAAAATTGGTAAGAGGACAAATACCGTAAATACAAACTGTTGGAGATAAGCGACTAAGACAAACTAATAGATGCCATAAGTACAAGTTTCAGAATTGAGATAAGTAAAATGCATACAAAATAATTAAATGCAAAATACATAATGTAGAGTAAGTAACAATAGTGAATATGCTGCTCGCATGTACAGTACCAAAAATAAAGCAAACACGTTTACACAATCAGAAAGGGTATATGTGCAGTAGAAGGAAAATGTGGGCACGCAGGCCCTTGTATAAACATCAAAACAACGCGGACATGCTGGTAGAAGTGACAAGTCCAATACATACAAACACATATAAACAGAGGAGGTTAGGCTCAGAAGAGCACGTAGGTAGGCAGGTGTAGGTAGGCACGGTAGTTCATTTAAAGTACATGTTTACAAGGTTACAGAAGGCACTGTAGGTGTCCTTGTGCCTGAACAGACAAAGTTAGAGAGAGGCAAGTTGTAATTATGGGCTTCAACAGTAATTTTTAGATGTAGACACTCCTGTTCCACCATCGGGCAATGCAGGACGTAGTGTCTGTTACTGTCTATGGTGCCATAGATGGGACACATGTCAGTTCTGCCCTTGAATCTGGCGAGGTATGAGAAGAAGGATCCATGATTGGTGAGCATCTGCGTCATTTGATGATTTGGAGAATAGAAATTACTACTTAGTAGCTGCTGGATGTCCGGTAAGTAATCATGGGTGATGGTGTTGCTCTCATTCCAGTCCTGCTGCCACTCGATGATTAAGTCACTCCAAAGGATAGTTTTAATAGTTCTAATGTCCATTTTCTTGTAGGATATGGGTAAGTCGTGATTACCTGAGGCCTCCTTAGCAAGGGCATCAGCCCTCTCATTACCATGTTGGCCCTGGTGGGCCCTCGTCCAATTTATTTGGTAACAGCAAGAGGAGTTGATTGTATCAAGAATAGAGTTAGCAATTGGGTGTAGACTCCTGCCCTGGAGAAGAGCTAGTGCTGAGGCACTGTCAGTAGTGATACAGATGTTCTTATTCTGGAAGTTGCGGTCCGACCAAAGTGCTGCCATGTTAATAGCAAACAACTCGGCCTGGAAAACAGAGCAGTGCTCTCCAAGCCAGAATTGTTGCTGAGCAATTTCAATGTCGTCACAGAAGGCAACAAAGCTGCAACCTGCACCTGAGTCCGACTTCGACCCATCAGTGTAGATGTTGATGTTGGTGTTCTCAGTAGTGCCAAAATGGATTTTGTTGGGGGTTGCCGGGTGTCTTGAGTTGGCAAAAGACACAACTCTCTCAAAGTCTTCTTGTCTTATGTTTTGGCTATTTGTGTTGATGTCTCGGTCCCATTTTATTTGCCAAAGATTGGAGTGGAATGTGATAATTTTATCGATGGGGGCTTCCTGGCTAAGACTTGGATTGAGGCATTTGGTGTTGTACGATATGCCCTGGTAATTTGCAGGAGGGCTCTTCTCTGGGCTGCAATAAGTTTCCTCTTGATATGCACTTTGTGTACAGCTTGCCCCCAGCTGCCACAAGCATAAGTTGTAATTGGCACAAAAATTTGTCTGTATATAATGTCATGGGCCTCAGCAGCCAAGTCCCAGTGCCTCTTTGCAATTCCTGCGAAGGTGTTAAAAATTCTGCCCGTACGGTCATTAATGTATGTAGCATGGGCGTTCCACAGCAGCCTGTGGTCGAGAATGAACCACAAATACCTAAGATTTTTAACGCTGCATATAGTATGGCCATCCATCTTGATGGTAGGTACTTTGCAGTATAGATGTTGATGCCTAGGTTTATTGAAAATGATGCAGCTAGTCTTCGTGGCATTAAAGGTAAGTTTGTTGTCTTTGCCCCATTTTAGAATTTTATCCAAGATGTTATTACCATGGCACTCCAACTCTGCTCTTGAATTGCCTCCAAATAGGACCAATGCGTCATCCGCGTATGCAATAATCTCATGTTGTCCAAAGTTTTGCTGGAGGAGATCATCAAAGACAACGTTCCAAAGCAGGGGGCCGCACACTGAACTCTGCGGGGAGCCACGGACAACACTCCGATGAACTGTGTGCCCACCGCAGTGTAGTTCCGCAGATCTATTTTCCAGATAGTCCATGAGTAGCTTGTAAATATTTGCAGGGCAGTCTTTTTTCCTTAGGCACTGAAGAATTGCCGGCCACCAGGCACTGTCGAATGCCTTCGTGATGTCCAGGCTGACGGTCAGCACAAACTTATGTTCTTCCAGGTGTTGGTTGGTCCTGACGATCACCTTTTCGATTGCATCAGCAGCAGAGCACTGCGGACGAAAGCCGAATTGATTGTTGCTCAGGTGATAGTTCCTCTCCAGGTGCCATGACAGTCTGTTAGCAATGAGCCTCTCTAGTACCTTACCAAGGACAGGCAAGAGGGAGATGGGTCTGCATTCATCAGGGCGTCCTTGTTTGGGCACAGGAACTATCCTGGCGCACTTCCAGGTAGTCAGGAAAACACCATAACGTAGGCAAGCATTATAAATATATATTAGGTGCTGTGGTATAGCATTCCAGAGTTGCTTAGCAAGCTCAGGGGAGATGTCGTCATGCCCTGGTGCTTTCTTGTTGGCCAGATTTGCAAAGGCCCAGGCTATTTCATGCCTTTGGAAATCAGGGGTATTTTGGGTATTAAGTTCACTATTAGACATTTCTCGAGTTCTGCAGTGACAATCTGAATCTTGTTCCTCCATGTCAGTCAAGCAAAATTGATTCATCTTCTCGTTGGCTGCTTGAATAAAATCTTGGCTGACCACAGTAGAATACATAATTTGCCTGCGTTTAAGCTTATTTGTACAGTACTTAGTTAGAAAGCCCCAAGGGTTTTTGCTTGCTTCGGAGCAAAATTTTGACCAAGAATCTTGTTTGGCCTTTTTGATGGATAATTTGTAGTGCCGAATATGTTCCAGGTATTGAATTTTAAGGTTGGTTCGGTTTGGTTCTGTGCTACATTTCTGGAACTTTTTCCACAACCTGATGTTTTTAGTGCGGAGTGTTGTTAATTCCCCTGTCCACCATGGCACTGACTTTCGCTTGTTAGTATACCTTGGGATGAAATTGTTGCAGGCTGTTTCAATTATACTAATACTGTCATCAATGTAGGTACAGATCTCCTCACGGTTGGAGGATGTGTTGATGTGCAAGTTTGCATGAAGAAAAGAATGCAGGCCGTCCCAATCGGCCCTCTTCAGGTTAAATTTGCTCCGTGTATGTTGAAGATTGTCCGTTTGGGTGATGCCAATGTTGAAGCTGATCAGTGTGTGGTCATCCATTGAGTTGTCCAAGACCTTCCACTCGCTGATATTTGGAAGGCAGCCAAGGGAGCATGCTGCAACATCAATCCAGCTATGCCCCTGGCTGGAAACAAAGGTGGGAGGGGAGAGCGGGTTATTGATAACCTGAAGTCCATTGCAAGCGAAGAACTCTTCCCATTTTCTGCCACGATGGTCCAGGCGGTCTCCTCCCTATGTGGGGGAGTGAGCATTAGTGTCCCCCGCCAAGATGTAGAAAGCGTTAGGGAAGACATCCATACTATGCTGGATGCTTGACAGTGTTTC
This sequence comes from Centruroides sculpturatus, assembly GCF_000671375.1. Lineage (NCBI taxonomy): Eukaryota > Metazoa > Arthropoda > Arachnida > Scorpiones > Buthidae > Centruroides > Centruroides sculpturatus. The sequence goes on from NW_019385039.1 coordinate 16,667, forward strand.
CTCAATGTCACTGTCCTTCAGGGAGTAAAAATTAATGAAAATATATCTGCTTCCATAGAAATTCATCTCGGTACAGGACACAAACTGGGTACTGACATTTTTATGGTGTAGCATGGGTAGCTCATTGTTAGGGGCGATGGAGAGTGCCCAGGGATAATCTGAGATACCACTCAGTGTGATACAGGTGCTCGGTAAGCAAGCCAACTTGTTTCTAATACAGTAGGGCTCCTGACATAGAATAAGGTCAAAGTTATTAATTTTAGTCAGAGTAGATTGAAATATGTGGCAGGCGTTTTTTTGGTTTTTTAATGGATATTTGTGGGATTTGTTCCTCTATGTATTGCTGGAGTTTGTTGGCATCATCAAGTTTCTTTAGTTCTATAGCTACTCCTCCTCCCGTAATGTTTCTCATTCTATCGACTCCGATTCTGAGCTGAGATGGTTTTATCTTCTCATGTATAATTTTCCTCAGGTTGTTACAATTACTTTCCTCCCAGTTTTCATAAAGTAATAAGACCTCTGGGTTGGCATTCAAAACCCGAGGTCTGGTTAGAAGGTTGATGGTTTTTCCAGATTGTAGTACAGCAGAATAAGTTTTCTGTGGTGGAATCTCCATGGCATTTTGTGTACAGAGCTGCTCCACTTTTTCTTTAACAGAAATCTGGTTTTCAAGGATTTCTTTTAGTGGGCCCTCCTCAACAAGCCTGTCGAGTTTCCCTGACAAGCCATCCACCTGAGTAATGGGTGCATCAAGATATAGCTTGTCCACCATATACTCTACGCCGTTCTCTATTTTTTTTATTGCTCTCAGTGATTTTATCAAGTTTTGTGTTCACATCCTGAAGCATGTGGCACAGTTTTTGGTAGTTATCCTCGAATTTATCATGAATTCCCTCAAGTCTTCCACTCCTAATGGGGCTTGATTTTGGGGGATGCAGGACAGGCATAGGCGGTGTAGCTTCTGCAATGAGGATATCGTTGAGTTTTTGGTATGGTGTCGAGTCCCCTCTCGATGTGTTAGAGGTTGGGGGTGAGAGAGTTTCCTGTCCACCTCCAGAGTCCATGCACTTACTTGGGGATAAACAATTCTTTTTAATAGTGGCAGTGGCCAGGTCAATAATCTTTTCAATTTGGTCACTAATGTATTTGACGTTTTGAGCAGAGCTCATACGTTTGTAGGATTTTTCAGTGCAAAATCCTTTTGTTTCGTCGGCAATTTTGTAAGCTTGCTCCAAGAATGAGTCCAATATTTCCGCTTCCATAGTGTCTTGGAGTAGTAGAGGAGGGGAGCAAAATAACAAAGTCCAACCAGGCAGGTGAAGTGTGCACAATAAAACACTAGTGTAGAAAAGGTGCCCAAGAATTTCAACAGGTCCCCCGATGAGAAGTTCAAAATACAAGAGCGTAAACCAGGTAGGTTGCGCGACGCACTGGTCCAAACATCACACAGACTATCACCGGTCCAAAGTTAAAACCTGACACACTAGTGTCGAGCCCACAGCAATACCAGAGATGATCAAGTCAGATGCCTACTAAGGGTCCACTGTGTGTTGGGGGAGGCCAAGCAAGCTTGGCCTCCCCCAACACACAGTGGACCCACAAGCAAGCTTGGCCTGTGGCAACACAGAGCTAGCTGCCTGACTGCTGGCTGATAATGCCTCCAAAAGCAAACCGGCCAGCTGGGAAGACCAGTCTGCTAGATAGCAGGTCTCCCCACCAAAAAATAACAGATAAAGTATACTCACTCCCCAGCACAAAATGACAGTTGTCTTCTGTTTTCTTCTTGTAGTTCACAGCTCTTGGGGAAGCCAAGATAGCTGCCGAGAAAATCACAAACCCTAGCTATTTAAGCTAAGCTAAAAAGTTAGGCTTAGCTCTGCTAAGCCTAACCGCTGCCCTAAGCCTAAAATAAGCCTATTTTCCTATACTTTAGTATAGGAAGAGCTAGACTAAGCCTAAAATCAGGCCTAACTACACAAAACAGAAAAATTTTGGAGCTGAGAAAAGCACAACCTTCTCCTCTGAAAGCACAACTGGAAGTTCACTAAACTATAAACTAAAACACGTGCAGTGCAAGTCAAAACACGTTGTGTTACTAACGCAAAGTGTCAACTATTGGTCCAAGGTCACAAACATCGCCGCCGACTGAGTACGAAAGTTGAGATCCATATCCATATCCGTGGATCTAGACACTAATGATCCGTATCTGAATCCGTATCCGCATATATACATTTTTAACGATCTGGCACATAACTAGTATTTATAATTCAATCAGATGAACATGTTAAAGTGAAAATTTCAGATAGTTAAAATTAATGATTTAGTTTGCAATAACAACAACAATTTCACTCATTTTAAATAATTTTCAAAATACATGCTTAGGTTCTTTACACATTGTCAGAAAAACTATAGAACTAACATTTCAACCTATATTTTTACTAAAAGCTATAACTATGACCTATTTTGAAGCTAATTAACAAATGACAGATAAATCTGTATAAAAGATAGATATAAAAATTAATATGCACAAAGAAAAGAAACACTGATCTTGATTTTGAGAGAGATCATCTTAAAAATTTCATGCCTGCATTTAATGGAATTGATGAGAAAGTGTGCATCATTAGGTTTGATTAAATCCAACCTGTATCAAACTCTCAATGCAGAATTCTACTGCCAAAAGCCACAAAGAATTTTTAAAGAGCTAAAATTAAGCATCCATATTTAGTAAATAGCCATCTTTCATTGTGACAATGCTAAACCTTATATTACAATGATAACTCAACAAACAACTAGAGAATTATATTGGAAACTTTTCCTAATCTTGCACCAGCAAATTTTTATTCATTTATGCTATGCCATAATGTTTTAAACAACATAACATTTAACAATAAGTACCAAAATGCAATAGCTATCAGCAAGTTCATCACATCCATAAACAGAATTACATCATTAAAAAATTAGAAAGCTGATTAGAAAAATGGGAGAGAATCTAACAAAATCTAATGTACATTATTGGATACTTAAGTAATAAAATATAAAAGTTTTACCATATNATTCTATATGAAGGTTAAAAGTTGACAATTAAGTTCCATTGTATTAATTCTTTGTACAGACAAGTTCCATTTTGAAATAACACTGCAAAATAAAGTCTCATTTTCACATTAATATTCAGAAAACAATGAAAATAACATTATGTAATCAGACACATTGATACATATTTTCCTCACAACAGTTCAAGCAGTAGTACTATAGTAGAGCATCGTTTATCCAAAATGTCAGTTATCCGAAAGAATTTCAAATGGAAAATTTAAATTTTTGCTAGTGCTGTGGCGCTGCATTCTTTGACTATGTCTTGGGCTACTCCAATAGTTTTTATGTTTGTGTATGTGCTTTAGCTGGTAGCACTGGCACTTTTGTGTGGTGTTTTTCTGAAAACTGTGTCATGCTGAATCGAACGTTTTTGATACTAGATTAACTTCTAAAGTATAATTTTTTTTTGATTTTATATTTTTCAATATATTTATTTTGTTTGTACAAAATAAAGAAATAATTTTTAATGATACAATAGCCACGATTATTATTTTAAGAAGTTTACGTTAAGCTTAACATTGATCAAAATTCAACACAAAGCGACACGCAATAGAGAAAAATTTCAACATGGGATAGGTTAATATATTTTTTCATACATAAACAGTTATCCAAAAAATAACTTATCCAAACAACCTCAGTCCCCAATTGATTCAGATAAACGACGCTCTACATTATTATATTCAACAGTATAAAATATTAACAGAGTCTCAAAACAATCATCATATATTGTATTTTTTAAAAGTTATTAAATGTCATGTATTATACTGTACTAATACTTAAAATGCATTCAAGAAGCAATTGTTTCTTTATTTCTGATTGTTCAATATCAATAAAAGCAAAAAATATCCTATCAAATAATTGCAATCCAAAATTAAAATTAATATATGCAAATTTTAAAGCAAATAAAATATAAAATATTTATTTTAACAATAAAAATTTATTTTATAATACATACATGAAATTAAATCAAAACATTTTTTCTCTTCTGGAATAATCTGTAAACAGATTATAAATTTATATTATTATATTAAGTAATAAATAACTCAACTGTTTGTTTTTTTGTACAATTATACTATACAGAGATTACTATAAATAAAATATTATTACAGTACTTTTTTTTTTAGACCATTACCTAGAATTTTATCATAATAATGTAAAATTACAATTTGCAAATTAGTTGTTAATCACACAACTGAATGAATATACTGTATCATCATATTAAGTCAGCTTTAATGTGAGGCATTAAAATGTAAATTTTCAATTTCTAACTTAAAAATCTTTCCTAATTAAACTATTCTTTCTTCAATTAGATTACTGCTGTTGTTTTCTATTTAGGCTAACAATATTTTTTTAAAAAATTTCAAAATTTTACAAGTTCAATTTAGTGATAAAATATTGTTGCATCTGAAGTGTTAGTCTTAACTTCCTCACCGCCAATNTAAAGACAAATAAATGGAAATTTATGAATGTTTAATTTCTGCATATTTCACCCAAAAAAGAAAAGTAACACAACTGAAAAAATGCAATTTTTCAGGAAAAAGTAAAATTAAAAACAAAACATGGCACATGTTTAATATTGGAAAAAACTTTCCATGTAATAAAGTTAATTATACTCCTCTAAAAAACATGCTACAAATGTTTTATTGGTTTGGTAAATAATATCCATTGCCAAGTTAATATTTTAAATAATTTATTTAATCTTATTTCTTAATTTACAAAATGAACTAATACATACCAACAGTTGTGATGTTCCAATATTATCTAAAGTAAGAGACTGAATTCGAGATATATGCACACCCATATCCCTATGTATCCCTGAGCATTCAATACATGTTAATATCCCAAAATTTGTTGATAACCACGTTGGATCTGAAATAAATACTCTTATTAAGAAAAAGAATATGCTTTCTGTAATTTTAATTTACTCTACTTAAAAATTAAACTATAGTAATTTCCTGCAATAACCTGCATCAGCATATACCTTGCAGAAAATTACTAGAACAAAAATATTATAGAACAAAATATATAGAACAAAAACTGTACAATCCAACAAAAGTGCACATGAAACCATTCTGTTCAATGTATTTCTAGAGATAAATAAAAGCTTTGCCTAAGGCACATTGCCATATACTACAAACTTAGAAATTTTCTATTAACAATGTGTCTTAATCCATATGCAGTATAAAAGGTATCATCTCAGAAATTCCATTTTTTTTCTGCAGTTCTTTTGTTTTATTCCATTTAATAATTTATTGTAAATGTCATTAATAAAACAGGCAAAATGGAAAGAATGAAATATATGAGATAAAATCATCTAAACTTCACTGTGCTAAAACTACAAAATGACTCCAAATGACAAAATTCTTTAATGTTTTATTAATCAAATAATATCAATAAAAGAATAACTTAACTACTTGATAAACTGGATATGTTAAGAATATTTGCACTAATTTACAAGGCAATGCAAAAAAAAAAAAACTTGTACTGTACCATACATGAGTACGAGATACCCTAACAATGGCACTGCCAGCATTACCTGAAAACTATATGAAGTTGCTGTAATTGGGTAAAATTTTGCTATGGCTTGATAATGGCATATAATGTATAATTCATGTAGGTATATTCTAGTAATAACACAGATAATTTTGTTTAATGATTAAATTACCACAGACAAATCATCTCTTCCCTTTAAATAACTTTAACTCAAGTTTTGATTTATATCAAGAATTGAATTAATAAAAATTTCGCAAAAAATTTTCACATAACATTCTAACAATAAATCCCCTAATTCCTTATTTTCAACAGAGCCTTTGTTTTGGTTACCTTGGTTTATCAAGTATGCCAATTTTGGAAAATAATCTTATAATTAGCATGGGATTGTACTGGATTTACAGTTTAATTAATTTTTCAACTAAATGCACAAAACAAAACTTTTCCAAAAAACAATTTTTTAACCATATATTTCTTAAATTTGAAAAATCATCCAGCAGAAGAATGATCTATCAACAGATGTAACGCTTCATTTTTAATATAAAAAGAACATAGTTCATTATATTTTTGCTTGTTTTGTAAACTAAACTGATTATAAATGAAGAAAAAATTTTTATTCTTTTACATTCAGAAAATGGGAAATCACAAAAAACCTCACAAAACCACATAAAAATGTGATTTATAAATATTATCATCGAGCGAGTTTTGTTGGATGGCCCTTTGTCCACTTGAAAAAATGTCACGTTGACCTTTTAAAAAAACTGTGCAATCCAACAAAAGTGCACATTAAACCATTATGTTCAATGTATTTCTAGAGATAAAACACTACAAGGGTTTCTGTATGGTATGTTGTTTCTGATCTGCATTCAACAATTTTAACTAATTTAATATTACTTGTTTCTTAAGAATTATTTTTCCTGTTCTTTTTACAAGAATCTTCAATTATTATTTGCATTGTAACATTTTAAATGACTGTCAACTATGACAGTAGTACCATATAAAAAAAAATCATTTTGAATCTACTAAAAAAAGTCATCATTCAGAAATACAGTAGAGCATCAATTATCCGACTCAATTGAGGACTCAGGTTGGTCGGATAACTGAAAAAATCGGATAACCGAAAATAATGAAAAAATACATTATTAGTATATTATATTAGTATATCGTTAACTTACTTCACGTTGAATTTTCATTGATGTTAAGCCTAACAATTTTTTTTAAAAATAATAATCGTCGCTATTGTATCATTAAAATTATTTATAAATTATTTTATTGTTNTCTATTTATTACATACATCAGAATGTGATATATATAGTATTATCACTAAATTTATTATTATACATTTTGTTTAAAAATGTATAATAATAAATTTAGTGATAATACATGTCTAACTTTTTAGATGTAAAATGTTCTATCACTAAGTAGAATTAATACTGGATGCAATTTTTAAACAAAACACTCAACACCTTGAAATCTGATGTTTATTTCAATCATTTAAAATAAACATCACTCTATATGCCAGGTACACTGACAATATATACATAATTTGGCACAAGAAACCAAAATCTACAACAGCTTTTAACAACTATAAATAACAACCCTTAGCTTTCATCTCTGTATTAAACAAGACCATCCCCACATGATACAGTTCATTTCCTAGACATTTTACTCAACATCCATCATCAAAATGTTTATACCTATTTATTGGAAATAATCTTATAGCCCATTATTTATTCCTGCAGTTCCATATGATCCATACTCTTTCAAAATCTGTTTTTAAAGCTCTGGTCAAGACAGAGTATATCCATTCATCAAACAGCAACAATAGAATAAAGAAATTGGATTATACCACTAACAATAATCTGAAAATTGTCAAGGGTTAATTAGGAAGTACACCTCTCTAAACCATTACACCAATCAAGAACATACTTCTTATAAAGTTATAACCTACAATAATCATCTTAGATGTACTTTCAAAGAAATAGTGAGAGTCAAAAACATAAAAGTTATCAATAAACACAACCTTACCGTCTACTCCATACTGCAGAATGATAAAGATATTGTCAATAAGCAACTACTACCTGGGGTGTACTCAATTCCCATCATCAAGAACATGAGAGTGAACCAAAATTCTGAATACATAGGAACAACCAGTCACTCCATACACCAGCTCCTTCAAACACACGCCAAGTATGTGTTTGAAGGAGCATGAAGCTGTTATCAAAAAAGGTCATTCTGATACAGCATTGTCAGCAAATGCTATTGACAACAAAGTACAAGTACAATTTGATAATGCACACATCAAACTAGATATAAGACATCTCATAGCTTTGGAAAAACTACCAACATATAAGGTCCTCAAAGAAATACATCTATAAACTTTAAAGACAATAACATTCTATTTCAAGCCAGAGATTGTGCTTTGAAACTTTTAATTTATTTTCCTTTGTAAAAATCTCTAGTAAAATTGCAGCCCTGATCCAATCAAATTTATTGAATATGATCTAATTTTAAATTTTTATATTAAAGTTTCTATTCCACTTTAAAACATCCAGAACCTGATGATGACTACTGAATCTAAGTGAAAACATTTCTTTGCCAATAAAGTTTTGTTAAATTAGTGCTGAATCTAAATTTTATAGGTGTTAGTGTTTTATTCTATCATGAAATTCTGTTTTAAAAAATTTTCTATCATTTTTTACAACTAATATTTTGTCAAAACATGCAATAAATGCCATGAAATATTGCTGCAGTATCTATAATTTTCAAAAAAGTATTTCATTACATTTGTAGTGAAAATATTTTATTTTAAAATATAAAAACAATTTCTATTTCTGTATAATGAGTTTATCTATCTATCTATATTAATTTTTAACTGACATTTTCAAAAATTATTATATGAAGAAATAATGAATATATTCATTATTCTCAACAATAATAATAATTCATATTATACTAATTTTGAGGGCATTATAATTCCTAATAAATTAGTATAATATAAGTTTTCAAAAAGAAGTTATCAGAAAATTANTTTTTGAGAGAGTTCAACTAGAAACATATTGAAAATCTAGATTAAAGTGAAAAATGGCAGTTTTTCAACATTAACTATTTACAAGTTAATTTTTTAATTTGGTGCCAGATTGATGCGGGTATGCAAATTTATATTTGAATGAGCACGCGTGTGATGGGTTTTAACTGGATGGAACCATACACTTTGTTGCATCTATTTATATGTTTCTCGTAGCTTGAATGTTGGAAGATTACATGGAAATCTTTACTAGATACACTGATGTTGGAAGCACACAACATGCAGAAAAGCTCTGAGTCAGACAACCTATGTCCTCAAGATGACACCATAAACCATTTCAATTAATTTTAACAAGCTAGCCCTCTCTAATCATGCACTTTGCCTTGCTCATGGTTTACCAGTAGTATGCCATGACATTTGATGATAGGGAAGCTGTGTTTCTATAAGAAGCTTAATCAGCTAATTGCGCATCAGACTGATGCACAATTAACTGATTGCCCCTGGAAGTCGGCTTCAATCTTATCATTGTTTTTCACATGTACATAAATTTGTAATAAAATGAATAATTCTGCAGTATCATCAATTTTTCCATAAGCAGTAGCATCGAAAGATGTCACCGACCCAAGGAAAAATTTACATAAGTCTCAGAAATGAGTGAAAAAAGTTGTGGAATGAAGTCCAGGAATAAAGTTCTTGTGATTCCTGGACCTGATAAATATGAGGGATGATCAAAAAGTAAGGTTACAAAGCCTGCAGTAAAAAGTGTACATTTTATTTCATACAACCAATACAGCCAATTGATAGTGTATACATTAGATTATTTTTCGACATAGTCTCCATATCGTTTTAGGCACTTATCACTTTGTGTGATGAGTTTGAATATTTCTTCCTGATAAAAATCCTATCCTTACATGTTCAGCAAAGTTGCCGCAAAGTGTTTTACTTCCTTGTCTGAAGCAAATCGTCGTCCTGCTAGGTAAGTGAGGAAACAGGTGAGAGTCACTTGAAGCAAGGTCTGGGCTGTAGGGAGGATGGTCGATGAAGTTACAGTGAAACTGCTTCAACAGCATGGTGGTCTTCTGACACCATTCTGTGACATGCTGACAAAACATTACAGTCTCTCCATAAACCCCTACCAGCTGCCGGCGAATTTCAGCCGTGGTTACATGTTTCACCCACAGAAATCGAATAACCGAGCAGATTTCTTTGCAAGACCAGTTTTCCAAACAAGTTGCCGTTTGTGTTTACCTACAACTAGTGCTGTAGGTGGTGGATGGCTGAAACTCTGCACAGTTACCAACCGCATGTATTGGAATTACCGCACACTTCTCACTTCTCTATAGCAAATGAAACTCCAGGAATATCAGCCTTATAACCTTAGTTTTTGATCAATCCTCGTATTATCCCATATCCCTCTCTCTCTTCAGTCCTGTATATATGACACTTGTTAAAAATTCTTGCATAACATATTCCCTCATGAGAAGTTACAAAGTATCGATTCCATGAAGCAATTTTTACCTGCTTAAAATGATCACATCTGTGACCAATAGTGTTTTCCTCAAAAAAGCATGCATTCAATATTACTGATATCAGGAGTTAATTCAGAAATTTATGAAGTTAATTAATTTAACAATCCAATGCTAATAAACTTTAAAATTTCAAAATTTAGATTACAAATGAAATTCATTACAGTTGATTCCAGTGTCAACAATTAGGCAGGACAGCCGAGCAGTCAAGGTGGCAGCCTACTACTCTGGAGGAGCCAGGATCAAATTTGGACGGGTTGAAAAATCCCTAGGAATTTTTCAGGAATGGTCAGTTCAGATATGTCACGCCCCGTCCATCACAACCTGGCCACCCGATTGTGAGCCTGGCCAAAACCTTAATGGGTTTGCTAAAAAGAGGCCCTCTTAGTATCTACAGAGCATAAGGAAGGAGTTTAAAAAAGTAATGATAATTAATTAAATGATTTCTAACCAACTAATCATTTTATTTTGTAATTTTTAAAAAAGTAATTAGAATCATCGTCATTATTACATTTCCAGCTGTTATACAGTATAGGCCTATAATAAAGGAAAAAAATAAAAATCAGTTATAAAATGACTTCCCTAGATTTTTACACTTTTGGCCTCAAGAAGCTTTGAAACATAGAGAAGTGCAAAAACATAGAGAAGTGCATTTGGGTTATTTTCTGTATGCACGGATGTTAGAATGTGTGGGGGGGCACGATTTAGTTCAACCACTTTGAAGCCAAATAACTCCTATGTTAAACAATCTGACTCCGATTCAAAAACCAAAGAAGTTATTAAGCTTCAAACAGGATGAACAAAATCGTGCCCACCCCCACACACAGTCTAACATCTGTATAGACAGAAAAAAACCCTTTGAATCTTTTGCATATCTTGACATTTCAAAATGTCCCGCGTCCTAAAATCTAAAAATTTGGAAAATCAGTTTTTAACTGATCACTACCCTTCCCTCTTGTTATATTTATAACAGCTGGGAAAGTGAAAATTATTGAATACATAAGTTATTTATGTATTGATTATGTCATTACTTAGAAAGGTCTTTAGCTTTGGAATAAAAAGTTTCTATGTTACGTTCTATCTTTATTAGAACTCTATTTATTGAAGCTTTTATTCTGAGGTCACGTGATGACAGCAGAATTACTGGGCTTATTATGGTAACAAGTCCACCACTGGTCAGAGTCAGAGTCGGTAAATTTTTACACAACTCCACAGCCCTGCTAAAACTTTTTCCAGCAAAACTTGTGGCGTGATGGGTAACAGCATTAGATCACAGAGCAGTTTTACCCTAAATTTACCTTAAATATAAGACTACCCTGAGAGATTGAAATTACCCTAGAAACAGCAGCACTGCTTATTATGTCACACATGGTCTGTGTGACCATGTGTGACATAATAAGGCATATGGAGGCATGCTGGTCACTATTTTGCTCCTGAGTGCATTTATGGAAAAAAAAATTCCATATCGGAAGTGAAAAAAGCGAGTTTGCCGCAGAAAAAGCTAAAAAAGAAAGGAGCTATTAAAAAAAGCTAAAAAAGCAAGTCACTTTGTGACTTGCTTTTTTAGCTTAACACCTCCTGCATAACACCCAAATAATAACTGCTGTTAACAGTATGGCCCTTCAGATGAATTGTGTGTGAATTATTCTTAAAAATAAAGATGTTCACAATGCTAAAAATATTATCCACCTAAAGAACAAGATAACACTGTCTATCTGTGATAAACACTTTTATATACTTATAATATCACTGCAAGCACCTTCAACATTTTAGAAATGTCAACTTCAGGCAAAGAAAAGAATGTAATTTTGGAAGATTAGAATAAAATTTAAATATAGTTATACTTCATATAACACAGTAGTTACATTCTAAAGAAATGCAGTGTTATACAAATTCATGCTATACAAAACAAAGGACTAATACCGGTTTGCACTGGAAGTTCGTATACAGTTAATCGGGTCACCAGCCACTAAGGTTTCCATATCTGGTCTCAATATTCATCTATCTAACTCCGTTCTTGAGATTAAGGAAAGACAGACAGACGAACAGATGACAGTGGGAATTTATAGGCCTACAATTTTTCAAATTGCAGCCCAAAAAGTCAAATCAGACAAAGATCAAATCAAATGCAAATTTGCAAATACTTCAAACTCTAAAACAATTCTGATCTCAAGCATTTCAGATGAAGGATTCTCAACCTGTATTAGGAAAATACCATCCACCTAGTTTATTTTTTGAAGTCTTATTTTTATTTCAAACTATTATGATTTTATTACATAATTCTAAACTTTCATTGAAAATGTTATGGAAATTTTTAAGTTTGACACAGAACTATAAAATAAAATTTACAAAATATGATTAAGCAAAACCTTATCATTCAATATTCAGTGAAACCACACAAGCTGGATTCACAAGATTATTGTTAATAATGATGTTGTCTGCTAACAATAAACATCATTATTAATAATAATCTTGTCATTAAACTATATGTCATTAAAAACAACAGTTTAACAACTTGTCATAGATATGATTAACAAAAGGTGTTGTAGAGTGTTATACCACTGACAACAAAGTAATTAGCATTTTGTACTGAGAAAGTGGAAAAGTCATCATTATTTTCATTAGCTATGGTCAAATAAATAAGTAGAAGTTTAACTCTTCATAATTTTAAAATTTGTTAAGTGATCATAAACATGGAATAAAAACAGCAATATAAAATAATAATTAAAATTTTTACATATTTTTTAACCTTTCATTGCTTGCATTCCCTCAATAAAGACTCGTGTGGCATCTCACAGATACCACATTACTAAACTATTGAAATCAAATTGTCACATTGCATCAAAAACTATGATTACAGTTTCAAGTTTTCATTATGTCTACTATCTAACAATATAAAATATTTGTAACTTAAAAAAAATGCATTTTTGATGTTTATTGAAAAGTAATTTGATCCAAAAACACAGAGAAATAAACATTTAAACTTGCTGTAAATTATTTCAAGTTTCATTAATTGACATCAGATTTATTTATAATTGTAAATTGATAGATAGTCTTTTAAAGTCAAGGTAATAAAACTTTTGGAGGAGAGTGCCAGGACAGGTACAAGTCATACCCACTTCTAATGTAAACAAACTAGAGAGTTTTAATACCCCATTAAGAATGCTATCAGTTGGAGGTCAATCAAATTATAATATAATTATTTTGTCTTAATTAGAGAAATGTTGTCTGTAAGATTAAACAGTTATATTTAACATGAGATGTGAAGACATTTTAGTTTCTTCTATTTAGTTTTTACTGTGTAAATGCTGTCAACCATTTTAATTAAAATCAAACAATTAATTTTGTCAACAGTTAGTTAAATAGTTAGTTTAATTATTTTTTTGTTTATTTTTACATTTTTACATTATGGAAATTAGTTATACAATTTTCAAAAATCAACATTGTTTAAAATATTATAGAAAATATCAAAATTTGTGGCCGATTGTCTAAATTGGAATGTTTTCTATATGAAAAACGAAGTACAGAAATAATAGGTGAACCATAAAAAAAATTTGGCAAGTTACATATTAATGACAAATTCATAAATTTAAAGCTTTATAACTTAAAAAATGAAGAATGAAATTGTATAAATTTGCATATTTATTTTGATAAAATGTCAGATTCAAAAAATAAACTAAACTAACCTATACCTGTAATTTGATTATTGTGTGATTATTATTGATTACTGTAATGTGATTATTGATTTGTAACACGTAAATTTCTTCCACTATATTAAAATGGTGAATAATGACACTACTGTTGTTGTAAAGTTAATTTCAGTTAACTTGTTTCACAAATATCTTCAAACACTTTTATACAGTACCCGGCAGTCCAAATAACTCGGCCACATCCTGGCAGGGCAAAAAAACCCCTAGTTAATTTTCATTATAGACAGCTTTATGCCTCATAAAGTATTTTTCTGAGATCTGTCTTATCAGGTAAATTACTGTACACAGTGTATTCATTAATTTTCATTTTTATGTAGTAAAGGTGCTATGCTTTCATAAAGTATGTACTTTTCCTTTGTTTAAGGGTATTTGGGCAGTTTATTCTCTGTTGTATTCTCAAGCAAACAATACATACAAGTACAGTACATTTTCTTTGTTTAAGGGTATTTGGGCAGTTTAATCTCTGTTGTATTCTCAAGCAAACAATACATACAAGTACAGTACAGTATTTTCTGATAAAAACACTCATACTTATTCTTTTTTAACCCCATTCCCGATAACCCGGCATTTTCACAAACTTGGCCACCCTTCGGTCCACATTAGGTAAAGTTTTCAGGACTCTACTGTATCAGTAATAATAAATTCATGAATCCAACTCTCATGAATTCATTTTTATTACAGTTCTTTCTGTGACTTACAAGAAAAGATTAAATTTAAAATGTAAAATTATATCCTTTGTTATTTATGTAAAAGTCAGCCTTTATTTATAATTTACTATTCACTAAATAAACACTATTTTTTAATTTAAATAAACAATATAATTAAATCATTTTATAATATCTACATAAAACTAAATTAAAAGAAAATAAAATTAAATTTGTATATCTTCATATTAATATAATACTTACGCTTCCATTTCATTTTCATCATCTGCTTGAAAATGATATGTTCTATTATCTAAAAATAAAATATATTATCTATAAATTACAAAGATTTGAGTGTAATATCTATTTAAGAGTAATAAAATTTTTATAGCATATAATAAAAATATATATATAATAAGAAAATCAACTTAAAATATTTAAAGTAACATACTGTCTTTAAAAGACATAACTTTTTATCATAAAGATGAACATTTCTATTGAGGCAGAGTGTTAGTGAAGTCTATGTGGCTTCCAGAATTGCATTTGTTCTCAAAATTTGATCAGTTTTGACTAAAGTTTGCCATTTTCCATTATTTATGATGAAGAATCCAAAAATGTAATAAAATTAGGGGTCCATGACATCATTTTCAAAATACAGCAAGATCAAAGTAACAATGACTACTCATCCCCAACACAATTGAGTAGGGATTGTAAATTTACTGACTTTTTCATTTACCGGTAATTCGATAAATGAAAATTAAAATACCGGTAAATTTTTTCCTGAAAAATAAAATTAAGGTGATAAAAAATATAAGTAATTTTGATTTCCATTTCACATTTTTTATTTCAAAGATATAGAATATAAAAAATATAAAAATTAAAGTGTTATTCTAAACAAACTATAACAGCGGTCCCCAACCTTTTTATCGCCGCGGACCGGTCAACGTTTGATATTTTACCGTGGCCCACTGAGGGGGGACGTTGATTGTTTATATTTTAAATTAATTTAATTTAATAATTTTAATTTAATTGTATTTAAACATGCCTTCAAAGTAATATACAGTTACACCAAAAAATGAATATACAGTAATGTGATTTAAAATTTTAACTCACTAGAACGCTAAATCAATGAGAACCTTGAGCTTGTTTTTTTGCAACAAGACGGTTCCATCTGGGGGTAATAGGAGACAATGACACCCGAAGTGTGTTTCTTATGTCCAGTTTATTCCGTTGTTCCGTCGTCCATTAAAAGTCGCACAAATCCGAGGAAATACCATAGTAAATAAAATGGAAATAATTTAATGTTTCTTGCGCGGCCCGGTACCATTTGATCCACGGACCGGTACCGGTCCGCGGCCCGGGGGTTGGGGACCACTGGAATAACGAACACTTTCGCGAAAGATTTTTATGTTCGGACAACGAAGAAGCGACGTAAAATAATGAATACCGATTGGTCTCCCTTTGTCTTCAGGCAAGAATTCGAAACTTTTCGGGAAGCGAGAGAGNTTTAAGAAAAACGTTGATTGTAAAGATTTTAAACCTTTAAAAATCTCAAAAAACGGCAGAGCACAAATCACATATGCTAACTAGAGCTTTCTGTACAATTTACAGTGCCTCTCAAACCCAAGAAAGTTTAAATTAAAATTAAACAAAAAATATCTCACATAAAATTAATAATTAGGTATATTGTTGCTTACACTTATTTTTTTTTTTTTTTCAATGTCCCTTTAGCCCTTTTAAATATCTATAAACACAATATTCTCTACATAAAAATTTCTAGTATGAATTTTTCATTTACTAAATTACCAGTAAATTTACCAAATGTTTTTTTGTCAATTTATCGGTTAACCGGTAAATCGGTAAACTGATATACAATCCCTACAATTGAGCATTCTTAAGAGAATTTAGGGGATGGAAAAAAAAACAAAGAAACAAGAACAAAGCAATCAATGCCAATTGCTTTGTTCATGTTGGCAAGTACAAGGATCTCCTTTTCTGTGTTAGCAAGTCCATAAATCACCTCTTCTGTGAAAAAATTCCAAGGATCCCAACAGGTACAAGAATCACCTCTTTTGTACCTACCTCCACCTCAATTCTATTATGATATGACAAAGTCATGCAATGTCCTAGTTAAATAAATAAATAACAGATAAGATGTTTTAAACATATATTTTGTTTATACATGGTATAAAAAAATATCCATGTATTCCTCATTCCATGTATGCTTATACACAGAATGAAGAATGTACACCTCATATTTCATCTCATCTGTATAAGGATGTCTCAATACTGCTGATACTGAATCAATCGTACCTTCGATACCAAGTACTTTTTGTACTTGATATTTTTGTTCTGATACTGATATTGATATTTTTCCTCAGTTATCAGATCTGGTATCATTACATTTTTCACAGACAGGTAAGATCTGATCAAAATTGCTTTTGCAGCTGAATCCAAAACCAAAACTGAAATTGGGTTTTAAAGTCAATTCTGGCAGAAACTGAAACCAAATCTTACATTATTTTTGGTTAAGTTAAACATATATAGTAAATATTAATGACCAAATATCAATAAATTTATTATATCAAATTTTATTTTCAGAATCTACATATAGTGTGAAAATCTGACTCTGTTATGAGAGTCTTTTCCATCAATATTTCCATTATTACTCCCGTTCTCACCCTGTTGCCCGAGGAATAGACACCAGACAATGAAGTGCATAGTTACTGAAGATGACCTTCTTGACGGACGAAGTCGTCCGAGGCGACCGCGGAAGAAATCCCCTCTCCCCAGGAGACTACTCTATTACAAGGTGTCTGCAATATGACCAATTAACGAAAACAAACAAGTGTTCCCGTGTTGAGGGTAGACAAGAGGTCACCTACAAGTGTCAACCGTCAGTAAGAAACACTACCAAAAATGGTCAGTCATCTCCCCAGGTGATGACGCATTTAATATTAATTGGTCAAGAGATGTCTGTATTGTCGTCAACCATGACAGGGGAGACTGTCATAAATCGGGAGAACTGACATAATGCATCAACGGAGTCACCGAGATTTCCTACGCTAAAAGGGTATAAAAGGGGAACGATCTGTCACATCGACAGCGATCGTCGGGGGAAGAGAACGCAGTGGACTACTCTTCCAGCACCCTCAGGATCTACGAAGCTCATAATTGCCGCTCCATAAAAAGGTAAAGACTTGAATATTTTCTATTCTCTCCATATACGACGGAATTACTCCTCGAAGAGATTAACAGAAGAAACCTCCGAGCGAACTTCACCAGGAAGAACTCTCTACAGATTAGGAGCGACGGAGCATACATCGCATCGGGACATAGCCGCACAACCTGAGAAGGACATTGCTCCACATAGCCTTCAAAGACACCTCGGATTAGAAGACGACGATCACAGAGTGTTTTATCAATGCCCTTTAATATGAGAACGTTGCCTACGAGGTAAACCCTTGCCATAAATAATTATCTCTCTCCAACGTAAGGTCCCTCTCAAACTTTAGCATTAGGTTAGGTTAGGATAGATTTTAGAATACCTATTTATATCTTGAACGCGAGTGTTATATTTATTATCCGTATGTATAATTTCTCATCTGTTTATTAAATGTGTTGTCTATTTTAAACCTGTGTAGTCTTTTGGATACCTGATCACTTCCGACTCCTCCCCACTCATATCTTTAGCCCTCCTATAGCCATTCTCTGACAGCCAAGCCGGTAAGTGGGAAGAAGCTCCCGCTCTACCCCCTCGGTTCGCACATATAGTATGCTTAGAGTTCAGATTACTATTTATAAATAACTCGTCAATTATTTTAAAAAACTTTAAAATATATTAAAATCTCAAATCAACTGATACAGTATTGATATCATCTACTTATATCTGAAATCAGTTTTTATAATTTGTTAATAGTGACTAATTAGAATAAAGCATGTCATTTATGTTAAAATTAAAAGTTTCAATTACACAAAAGGTTTCAAAATCAACCTAAACAGCAACAGCCAACAAATTTCCAGTTTCGATACCCAATGCTGATACTAGCTGGTATCAATACTTTAAGATTAATACCAATACTGATATTGATACTTTAATACTACTCATGATACTGATATCAATACTTTTGTAATATTGGGGCATTCCTACTGTACATCTGTATAAACAGCATTTACAATCATATATATACTCCTTATTCCATGTATAAACAATATATTGGGTTAAGTCATAAATAATTTCCAATTGAGGATAAGTATAATTGTCATTCAAATACTTGTGAGATAATATGTTACTGCAACTAAGTTTTATTACATTTATTGTTGCTACATCTAAAATTTAAAGCTGAAATGTCAAGTATGCAATAAAAATTGCCTTTGAAACCATTTAAGATGATGCATTTGTAATATGCCAATATTATGTTGTGGAAGTATAAACTCATCAATAATGCTATAGGAATGATAGAAAAAATTTTCAGTGTTTACAGCAGTGAAGTGATTTCAGATAGAGCAGTTCAAAAGTGGTAAGTGATTTACAAAATTATATTCTGGTGATTTGTCCTTATAAGATAAACAAAGACCAAACCACTTCTCAGGTTTTGATGACAATGTTTAAAGGTCTTGAATGCACAGAACATATGGCAAACAAGGGAGTTTAGCAGAGATGCTGCACAAATTCCAATCAACCATTGATTGTCACCTGCAAAAACTGGGGAAGATGAGCAAGGTGAGAGTTTGTGTTCCTCATAATCTCATTGAACAGAATAAGGCTGACAAAAAGATGATAGCTGCAGCCTTCTTTCTTGAAATAAAGATCAATCTTTATAAAAAAAAAATTATGGAAAATGAAAAGTGGATCACACATGAAAATGTCATTCAAAAAAGACTATGGGTTGACAAGAATCATTGATCTCAACTGGACTCCAATATTAAATTAAAAATTTCAAAATACAGACGAACCTGTCAATCTCAAATCTCACAAGAAAAAGAATAAAAATTGAGAGAAACAGGCTTTGAGATATAGAGATTCCTACACATTAAACAGTAATAGGTTTGATTCGAGGTACAGTATTTTATTAATACAATAGCAAGTACAGTACATATCTTATTAGGTATAAAAATTTTTATCATACCTTACTAGAAATAATTTTTCAATAATTTGATGTCTGACTTTCTTTAACCAATAAGATGCAAATCAAATTCATAGCCAATCAGAGAAAATCAGCATTAATTTAAACTATATATTGTATTGCAAGAGATTTTCCTCAACTACAATTTATGCTATCAAAATGTAGTGACTGAGATTTGAACTTGCAATTGACACATCAGTGTGTAATTTGAGATATAAAGGTTTTGGGAAAAAATTATTTGAGATAAACATGGCAAATATATTGGATTTAGGCAGAAAATGCATAGAAAAAATAAATTTTGAAATATAAGTTTGAGATAAACATGTTTAAAAAAGACAAGTTCAACTGTAACTGAAATATAAGAAAAGACCTGATAATCAGATACTAATTAATAATTTTTAAAAAGTTAACTGTTACATGAAAGATTGAAACCATTAGAATAAGTATCTGAAAAATCACCATAGGACAAACAAATTAATAACTTAGCACAATGTTGCTGTTGAGAACATATCACACAGGAACACTTTCAGAGGAAAAAGGTTATTTTATTGGTGTGGACAGATATGCATTTCGAGCTTAATGCCCCTCTTCAGTCCTGAGATAGTGGTAGTTAAACCAACATGACTTGCAAGATATATACACATAGTTTAAAAAGGGAGAAAAAGGAGCTAATAGTTCTTTTGGTTCAATACATATACACATGAGGATCATGGGCGTAGCTAGGGGGGAGCCAGGGGGGGCATGGCCCCTCCCAGAGAACCTGGTGCCCCCCCCAGGAAATNGTGTCTTCAGTTTGTATCATTGTCACCACTGACAAATCAAAAATGCAAATCTTCATTTACAGAGACAGCCTTTTATTTAAGGCTAAGCCTCTGTGAAAAAAGGTAAATTTGAAAAAAGGTTTCTGGCCACAATATCATAAATTAAAACCAATTGTTCATTAACTATTGGTTTTAATTTATGGATTGTAAAGAGAAAACTTTTTGTATTCAATATATTTTTACTATGAAAATTATCATCAGCCATTTATGAACTATTAATTTTAATTTATGCTAATGTCACCAGAAGATATTTTTACCAATTTACATTTTTTACAGAGATGTAGCCTTAAATAAAAGGTTGTCTCTAAGTGAATATTTGTTTGTTTGTTTGTTTTTTTTTTTTTTTTGTCAATGGTGACTGTTAAACAAAAATTGTGAAGACAACAACTTTTTTATTTTTTAAGAGATTGTAAGAGATTTTTACATACACTTAGAACCATTTACACATATGCATTTAAAATTTTTAATACATACTTTTACTTGACAAGTAAGAAGATTTACTTTAGTAGGAGGCTTTGTTTCCTAAAAAAAAATTAATTAATTGAAATCAAAATTTTTCAATTTAAACAGAAAATCTATTTATTACATACATCAGAATGTGATATATATAAATATCCATCTCTTATTTCACATCGTCGTTTTTGCCAAACTTTTCTCATTTTTCCATCTGACTTCTTATGCAAATGCCCAACTTTAGTATAACCATAATGTTTATTACCTTGCAATTGATGGAGACTATATCCTGATTGCAAAGTTGATAAACACTAAATAAATAATGAAATTATTATTGATATTATGCAAAATACTAAAAAGTCAATTAATTTTATATTATCTTAGAATAAAATATAATAGATTTTTCTCCCCACAAAACAGGTTCAGAAAAAATTTTGAAAATAGTTCTGATTTGCTTCTTTCTGAAGTAAGTTCTATTATTCAATTTAGTTCATAAAACTTTATATAAAAAAATTTACTAAATATCTGAATATATATTTTTCTACATATAAATTACTTCATCAATAAATAATTCCTTAACATTCGACAACATCAAAAAGAAAGAAAAAACAGATTTTCCTACAACTTTCCAGCACTTGAACAAGAAGTTAAGCAGAAAATTGTGTGTTGTGCCATCTGTTATTAAGATTTTATTAAAAAATAATTTTTTATAGTATTATTATAAAAGGAAAAAAAATCCTTATTTTTGGAATACGAGCGAATTTTTCTAAAAAAAGTTTTGAATGCCAATACAAGTAAATCAAGTAAAATTTACATTAAGCCTGAACCCACTTGAGATATCACCCTTACTCCTCCATCTTCTTTTGACTTACAATCTCCAAAATTAACAGCGTCAATGCCTATATGAGCCGTTGATTTTGAAAGTGAGGCAAATTCATTTTATGTTATTGCTGTATATTTAATGGTTTGTATATAAATGAGTTTAAAAATATTTGTAAGCAGTAATATACTTATTTTATATATATATTTTTTATTTCATGTAAATTTAATATGCAATAATTGTTATCCACATTAGGTGAAAAAATCATGCACCTGTGGACTTGCCTCACTTTCAAAAGCAATGACTTGTTGAAAACATTGCTTTTTTTTTAATGAAATATAGTTATAATAAAGAAAATTGAATATTTTATTTATTTACTTATTTATTTTATTTCAACATTTAATACTTTTTTCAAAAAGCTACAATGAAACAAAAAATAAATTTAATTTTATAAGAAAAAGTGGAGAAAATAATAATAAATATTTAGTAATAAGTTGCATGCATATAATTATATTTCTTAGTTTAGATGGTGCAGATTTTTAAAGTATTCATGATAAATGGGTGGTATATAAAGTAATAAATCCATATCATCTTCATATTTTCTTTAAAGTGGACTTGCCTCACTTTCAAAATCAACTCACTGTAAATATCATTGATGATATTTACAGTGAGCTCTTTTTTGTCAATTGGAATAATATAACCAAAAAAAGTTGATCATCTTGTCAAGAGACCAGGATATGTAAATATAGGAAGAACAGTCTTCAATTTGGGAATCTCAGAATTTAAAAACTTTTGCTGAATACAAAAAGTCTTCCAGAAAGTTCAGGAAAGTTGATAATTCTACTTAAAAAAGTAATGGACGTTTTTTTCAATTATTTTAAAATTAAGGACTACTGGTTAAATGACCTTGAAAGTATTTTGTCTTGAGGTACTCATGAAAGAATTCATTATATTTTATAATATTGAAGCAGATGAGTGCCTGAAGAGCAAAGTCAACTCCACAATGAAACTATTATGTTTGAGAGAAAAAAAGAATGAAATGTGAAGATACTTTTAATTTATTTTAGTGTTTCTTCTATTTTTGTAAATTTTTTTAAAAGTATATTTATTGTCCTGGCCCTTTTTTGTCAATTGAAATAATATACAGTGGTACCTCAGGATACGAAATTAATCCGTTCCGAAACTGAGATCGTATCATGAAAATGTTGTAAGGTGAATCATTTTTCCCCATACGATTACATATAAAACCAAATAATTCATTCCAACATGAAAAACATTCTGAAATTAAAGCTTAGTANGTTTAAATACATTACTGGCTTCCCTTTCATGGTCGAGCCAGTGTTGCCAGCTAAAACACGCAAAAATTTAACAAAAATTATATTAAAGTAGCCAAGACATAGCCAAATATTGTAGCGCCACATCACTAGCAGACATTTGAAGTTTGCCGACTAGAACGATCGATTAACTGATGTGACGGTTAATCGGGGGTCAGATAATCGATGCTCTACTGTATTACATCCAAGTTTTATCTAATGTTGATTTCCCAATAACTCCTATTCAGTTCAAGAATATCTAAAATAGCTACCAAACTTAGAGATTATCCAAGAAAATAAAGCATAGGATTAAAGCATACACTTGTTTATGCCAATCTGAATTGCATACAGTAGCTGTTCATCCTACCATGTATTTTCTGCAATCTTGCAAAAACCTCCGATCTACAAGGGTAATTCATCTCATTCTTCTCATCAATGATGAACATCTTTGGTTAGAAGAATATGAGAGAGTTATCAGATACAAAACATAAAGTGAAATTAAAAAAAATTAGCTTCCTAAAGGAAATAGCTTGATGCTGGTTTACCAACAAAAATTCAATCAGCAAATAAACAATGTTGTGCAATACATTTTTTTCATTTCATTTGGAAAATTTCAATAAACAATGAAAAATTATGTAGAGATCCAAGCTCAGATCTCTGACAATTGAGGATAATGAATCTTACATCCAGGTGTCTTTGTCATGTCCTGAAAGTTGACCCTGAATAAATCTAATAATGAATGTTAAAACATCTGTTAAAGAGAGTTACTAAAGATTTATTCAATATCTTAAATGCACCTGACATTTCTACACACATTGAATTTGTATCATCCTGTCACTAAATTAAAAATTACAGTGTTAACTGAGCCAAGGGTAGGAATTTTTGTCAACTTAAAAACATTGCTACTGCAAGTATAGACAGTGGAAGAAGTGAAATGCTGATTGAAAAAATAACTTGATGGAAATGCAAGACTATGCAGAAAGCCTTCCATAATGGACTTGGACTGATAGTGACCACTTTGATATGGCCAGAGATGTTTTGGACTGGATCAGTTATATACAGCAACATGACATATGGGCAATCTGCTGAGAGGGGGTATGGCTCCTGGGAGGACTTTCTATGGGAAACTGGTCCCTATTTAAGTGGTACAAACATGAAAAAAACCTGGAAAATTGTAGGTGGCCAGCCCATTGGCAAAGCACAAATCCACAACAAACTACCAGTGTTCAGCGGTTTTATCTACTTAGCAACTAGTGAAATGTCTTACCAACAGAAAATAGAACTAATATAACTGCAATAAGACTGATGAATTAGCCTGCCAAAATGAAACACAAATATCTGGCACACTGCTATTGAATTCCTCTCTGGTAACTGCAGATAAATACAACACTACTGCCAAAACCAACTCCAGCAAGGATCTCAATCAGTATTGCACCATAACAATCTATCTACAACTTTCCTTACTACCAGGAGAAACTGAAATCTGAGCAACTGCCAATTCCAAGAATGTTCCAAAACATATCAAGCATCTCTGTGGTGATAATGCAGTTTCAGCCTGATCTACCACCTATACATTGCCATCAATTACTATTGAACATCATGAAGGAATCCATTGACAAATGAATTCTTGATCAGGATTTCCTAGAAAGGACCAATGCCTTCATAGACAGTAGAAACCAACTTGTCCATTTTAAAACTATCAAGTTGACATCTCTGTCATCTGTGTCTGCAGTAACCATCTAGTGATACTTTGACCTCCAGTGCTCAAAAACTGTTGGACAAATTTACACTTAAATAATAATTTTTTATTTAAGTGTAAATTGTAAATTTTATATTTTCTTTTAATACAAAAATACATTAATTCATAATTTTATTATATATTAAATGAGTAATTAAAAAAAGAGTACCTTTAGTTGAATTACAATCACAGCATCTATCATTTCCAGGTAACCTTTGTATTTGTCGTATTATACTTTGTTGTAATTCTAATAGACTTTGATTAAATTTATCTCCTCCTGACTGTCCAGAATCATCAAACTTTGTTAAAGCTTCTCGTAAAGCACCTTGCTTACAATTTATTAACACAGACATCCACCTAATACAAAAAAAGTGTTGTTATACTTTTAAAAAATGTTTTACTCTTGAATATAAATTAGTTTAAATTATTGAAATAAAGTTTATAAAAAATAAATTGAAAATGTTCTATAATATTAATATTTGATTTACATTAATAATAAATATAATTATTATAATAATTATATACACAGTATGTCAAAGTTCCAATGTAACTGGTTAAATTAAAAATGATAAAAACATGCATTTTTTTGTTTTTTTATTCTTTTTAATAAGCTACTTAAGTTTCAATACATTGCTTACAATGATTATCAAATTTTTCAAAGGACTTCCTGTATGCTTTTAATGAGATCTGACTTATAGTCAGTCAGTCAAGGCTTTTTGGATGGCAGGAGTAACTTCAAAATTAATGCCTTTCAATTTAAGTTTTAATATAAAAAATACTAAACAGTCAGCTAAAACCAATACAATGGATGCTCAAGTACTCCAATGCCTTTAGATGCCAAAAATTTGACTACTTGTTTTAATCTTTAAAACTGTACATTTTCTATACAACCATGACCAGCTTCCTAGTTCATGGTATTGAAAACAAATATAAAAAATATGGACCCATAAAGATTGCATAACCAGGGCTTAAAGTAGTCATGGCAGTGAAATAAAGTGAAAAAAGAGAATTCACACTGAAAAAAAGCTAATAGTGTTAAAGTGAATTAATTAAAAGAGGTGTTATTAAAAAAACACACACACATTTTGTATCAATAACATTACATATGATATTAGATTGATTATTACGTAGACTGAAAAAATTAAATATGAAAATAGTTATGGTGCGTTTATACTCCAGAAAAGTCACCAGTAAGACTGTATTAAGCCAGAATGGGCCTGCATTAAGTTTTCATGTGCCCCGTACGAAGTTCCCACCGCTATACAGCAAAGGAAATGGAAGAGTAACATAACTACCAGAATGTCTCCCCATATAACATGCCAAATTTCAAATGCCATTTATTTCAAGGTACATTTTTTAATTTCTTGTTTAAAAAATTTGTAATTAAAAAAGATTTTCTTTTGTTTAAGTCATGCTGCAATTTCTGCACTTCTTGTTTTCTCTTCATCACATTGAATTTTCTTTGCACCTTCCAATAGTCCTTGGGCAAGATGTATCTCTTCAATGCTGTTTTTCTCAACAGTGCTTCATAGTCTATTAGTGGCTTCTTCAAATATTCAAGACCTCATTTTCCTTTGCATTTCTTCTTTTTTCTTCAGCTCAACTTCAAGAGTATTAATTTTCTCTCTCTCCTGTTCAAGTGCTTTTATTTTATCCTCTTCTTTTCTCTCCCTTCCTTCTTTTTCTTTTTTTTGCTTTTCTTCTTCTTTCAGTTTACTTTGCTTGTCCAAAAAAGCATTGTAAGTAGCATATGCATTGTGGGACAACCCAAGTAACTTTGTCATAGACACCAAAAAGGCATTATAGTTGTATATAAGGAGTCCATCTTTTACTATCAACAATGAATTCATCATCTGTTCTGACATAAAGGCAGGCTCTGTCTTCTGTCAGAACAGATCTAGAAATGGAGAATCCTCTTTCAACATCTGCATTGCCATGACTGAGAGCCAACAACCAACCCTTTGACTACTTTAGCAACAGTTGGATATTTTAGCCTCCCAGCAGAATTCTTCAGGTCAAATAAGTGCTTATAATCATGTTATTTTAAAGCAAATAACTTCTAAAGAATTCAAATTTGTCCTGGAAATAATTTAATTTTTTTCATTGGGATTTTTAAATCATTTTATATAGTTTTATAACACCATATAATTTTTGTATTTTTNTAAAACCAAATAATTCATTCCAACATGAAAAACATTCTGAAATTAAAGCTTAGTAGTACAGTGGAAAAAAAAATAATAATAACTTTAGTAAGGAAAACACTGAAAAATGCATTTTGTAGTTGTAAATGTATAAATAACTAAAACAGAATAATAATTGATTTAAAAAAATGTAGTTTTATTTGCACTTTACCTTTGAGGATAGACGTCGGCGGAGGAGGAGAGGGAAAAAGGAAATGATACTAAAACTTAACTTACATGACATAATGTAACAATAACTTAAAAATAACTTAACACTAATTTTTTAACTTTTCTGTTTTATATATATTTTATAAATATTTTATTCACTGCTTTTTGCCATATTTCCTTCACTTCCACCAGCACTTTAACGCGGCCGGATGGCCGGGCGGTCAAGGTAGCAGCCTACTGCTCTGGGGGACTCAGGTTTGAATCTGAATGGGTCAAAAATCCCCAGTAATTTTTTGGGGGGTCTGTTCAGATATGTCTGGCCCCGTCCCTCACCACCCGGCAGTCCCATTGTGGGCCTGGCCAAACCCATAATGGGCTTGCAAAAAGAGGCACTCTTAGTGCCCACAGGGCGAAAAGAGTAAAAAAGAACCCAGCGCTTTCACTTCACTAAATAGAGGTCACTCAATAAAATATCTATCCAAAGAGGTTTGGCTTTGCCTAGTTTTTAAAATGTTTCTAAAATGACTTAGGCAAATGTCATTACTCCGAGCAGCAATACGGCCAGTGTAAACCTTTNAAAAAATTAAATAAATAATTAAAAAATAAAAGTGAGATTAATAACATACAAAACTGAGCAAAAACATACAGGGTGTCCCAGAAGTCTTTCCCTGATTACAAACACACAGAAGGCAGAAAATATGACACACAGACACATATCTTTTATCTTGAATTGCAGGTAACATATTCAAGTTTTTGTGTGTACATACATACTCACTGTTATTTTGTTACAAAACAATCACAGCCAATACCTATCTTGATATGTTGCAGTTATTTGTTGTGCTACAGATTCAGGACATTCAGAACTTAATTTTCCAACAAGGTGGTGTGCCACCTCATTGGGGGGGTTAGATGTTCGTGCCTATTTGGATACAGCATTTCCAAAAAAATGGATCGTGCATGGTGGTCCCATCAACTGGCCTCTGCGATCACCGGACATAACACCACTGGATGTCTTCCTCTGGGGTTATGTCAAGGACCAGGTTTACCATACACCATTGAACGACATCACAGCAGTACCAATGTCATAACATCCATCCCTCATGATATGTTGACCAACACATGGGTAGAATTGGAATATCACCTGAATATCTTTTGAGCAATGAAAGGAGTACTTGTCGAAATTTATTAATGAGTATGTATGTACACACAAAATCTTGAATATGTTACCTGTAATTCAAGATAAAAGATATGTGTCTGTATGTCATATTTTCTGCCTTCTGCATGTTTGTAATCAGGGAAAGACTTCTGGGACACACTGTATACAGTAGAGCCTCGATTATCCGACCCCCTATCAACCGACCTCTCGGTTAACCAACCGTCCTAGTCGGCAAATTTCAAATGTCCGCTACTGATGTGGCGCTACAATATTTGGCTATGTCTTGGCTACTTTAATATTATTTTTACGTGTTTTAGCTGGCAACACTGGATTGTGGATTGACCATGAAAGGGAAGCCAGTAATGTATTTAAACGAGGCTTAACTTTCTAATTTTTAACAATACAATAGCGATGATTATTATTTTAAAAAATTTTTGTTAGGCTTAACATCGATGAAAATTCAACGCAAAGTAGGTTAATAGCAATATACTAATATACTAATTACATGGGATATAATAATATACTACACTAATAATAGATTTTTTCATACTTTTTGGTTATCCGCCCTTTCAATTATCTGACCAACCCCATTAGGTCGGATAATCGAGGCTCTACTGTATATCAATTATAGATAATAAATTAAATAAATTTACAATGTTGTATTAACAATAAAAACTTTTTTTTAAATATAAGAACTCTAACAGTATATTAACACTGAAAAAATAGTCCAACATATAAACAATTAAAGCAACAAAAAACATGAAAATAATGGGTATTAATGTGTACCCATCCATAAATATACTCTTAAATATGATAATAGTTTTAAATAGATTTCAAAACAATAAAACCAAAATTAAAATTTCAGTAAAGGTTTTATTAATTAAGCTATTTCAAATAAATCTGAATAAATAATTTCAACTTGAACTGAGGAACTGCATCATTAATATAAATGGTACAGGTATGTAAATTAATTTTATAGTATGTGAAAACATATATAAAATATTACAATAAAAATGTTTTAATAATGAATTTGTTATTTCAACATTTTAACTTTTATTATTAATATATTAATACTAATTTTTTAATTTAAAAGTAAACAGGTTATTTGTTTAAATGATTGAAGTTTACTTAATGTAATTCTTATAAAATTAAAATAAAAACAATTTTTTAACTGCTCTCATAATTTAAAGTCACTTGAATTGGGCCAAATTTGTAATCCTAACAGCCTTTAAAACAATCTATATTATATTCACATACACAAAATTCTATATGAAGGTTAAAAGTTGACAATTAAGTTCCATTGTATTAATTCTTTGTACAGACAAGTTCCATTTTGAAATAACACTGCAAAATAAAGTCTCATTTTCACATTAATATTCAGAAAACAATGAAAATAACATTATGTAATCAGACACATTGATACATATTTTCCTCACAACAGTTCAAGCAGTAGTACTATAGTAGAGCATCGTTTATCCAAAATGTCAGTTATCCGAAAGAATTTCAAATGGAAAATTTAAATTTTTGCTAGTGCTGTGGCGCTGCATTCTTTGACTATGTCTTGGGCTACTCCAATAGTTTTTATGTTTGTGTATGTGCTTTAGCTGGTAGCACTGGCACTTTTGTGTGGTGTTTTTCTGAAAACTGTGTCATGCTGAATCGAACGTTTTTGATACTAGATTAACTTCTAAAGTATAATTTTTTTTTGATTTTATATTTTTCAATATATTTATTTTGTTTGTACAAAATAAAGAAATAATTTTTAATGATACAATAGCCACGATTATTATTTTAAAAAGTTTACGTTAAGCTTAACATTGATCAAAATTCAACACAAAGCGACACGCAATAGAGAAAAATTTCAACATGGGATAGGTTAATATATTTTTTCATACATAAACAGTTATCCAAAAAATAACTTATCCAAACAACCTCAGTCCCCAATTGATTCAGATAAACGACGCTCTACATTATTATATTCAACAGTATAAAATATTAACAGAGTCTCAAAACAATCATCATATATTGTATTTTTTAAAAGTTATTAAATGTCATGTATTATACTGTACTAATACTTAAAATGCATTCAAGAAGCAATTGTTTCTTTATTTCTGATTGTTCAATATCAATAAAAGCAAAAAATATCCTATCAAATAATTGCAATCCAAAATTAAAATTAATATATGCAAATTTTAAAGCAAATAAAATATAAAATATTTATTTTAACAATAAAAATTTATTTTATAATACATACATGAAATTAAATCAAAACATTTTTTCTCTTCTGGAATAATCTGTAAACAGATTATAAATTTATATTATTATATTAAGTAATAAATAACTCAACTGTTTGTTTTTTTGTACAATTATACTATACAGAGATTACTATAAATAAAATATTATTACAGTACTTTTTTTTTTAGACCATTACCTAGAATTTTATCATAATAATGTAAAATTACAATTTGCAAATTAGTTGTTAATCACACAACTGAATGAATATACTGTATCATCATATTAAGTCAGCTTTAATGTGAGGCATTAAAATGTAAATTTTCAATTTCTAACTTAAAAATCTTTCCTAATTAAACTATTCTTTCTTCAATTAGATTACTGCTGTTGTTTTCTATTTAGGCTAACAATATTTTTTTAAAAAATTTCAAAATTTTACAAGTTCAATTTAGTGATAAAATATTGTTGCATCTGAAGTGTTAGTCTTAACTTCCTCACCGCCAATGAAAAAAAATATATATTTATTTTTTAGTTAAAAATAAACTTAAAATTTTAATAAAATTTAGTGATTATATTAATCATACTAATTTGTTTTTTGAAAAAATAAAATTTTTGTGCTAAGAAAAATTTATAATTTAAAATCATTGTTAGACAAATTCCTAGTAGTAAAATTAAATTAATTTGCCACTTACATTCACAGTTATTATTGGCATAGATTATTGCATATAAGATATGGTTCAAGTCAATGAGGACATGTATTATCACTAAATTTATTATTATACATTTTGTTTAAAAATGTATAATAATAAATTTAGTGATAATACATGTCTAACTTTTTAGATGTAAAATGTTCTATCACTAAGTAGAATTAATACTGGATGCAATTTTTAAACAAAACACTCAACACCTTGAAATCTGATGTTTATTTCAATCATTTAAAATAAACATCACTCTATATGCCAGGTACACTGACAATATATACATAATTTGGCACAAGAAACCAAAATCTACAACAGCTTTTAACAACTATAAATAACAACCCTTAGCTTTCATCTCTGTATTAAACAAGACCATCCCCACATGATACAGTTCATTTCCTAGACATTTTACTCAACATCCATCATCAAAATGTTTATACCTATTTATTGGAAATAATCTTATAGCCCATTATTTATTCCTGCAGTTCCATATGATCCATACTCTTTCAAAATCTGTTTTTAAAGCTCTGGTCAAGACAGAGTATATCCATTCATCAAACAGCAACAATAGAATAAAGAAATTGGATTATACCACTAACAATAATCTGAAAATTGTCAAGGGTTAATTAGGAAGTACACCTCTCTAAACCATTACACCAATCAAGAACATACTTCTTATAAAGTTATAACCTACAATAATCATCTTAGATGTACTTTCAAAGAAATAGTGAGAGTCAAAAACATAAAAGTTATCAATAAACACAACCTTACCGTCTACTCCATACTGCAGAATGATAAAGATATTGTCAATAAGCAACTACTACCTGGGGTGTACTCAATTCCCATCATCAAGAACATGAGAGTGAACCAAAATTCTGAATACATAGGAACAACCAGTCACTCCATACACCAGCTCCTTCAAACACATGCCAAGTATGTGTTTGAAGGAGCATGAAGCTGTTATCAAAAAAGGTCATTCTGATACAGCATTGTCAGCAAATGCTATTGACAACAAAGTACAAGTACAATTTGATAATGCACACATCAAACTAGATATAAGACATCTCATAGCTTTGGAAAAACTACCAACATATAAGGTCCTCAAAGAAATACATCTATAAACTTTAAAGACAATAACATTCTATTTCAAGCCAGAGATTGTGCTTTGAAACTTTTAATTTATTTTCCTTTGTAAAAATCTCTAGTAAAATTGCAGCCCTGATCCAATCAAATTTATTGAATATGATCTAATTTTAAATTTTTATATTAAAGTTTCTATTCCACTTTAAAACATCCAGAACCTGATGATGACTACTGAATCTAAGTGAAAACATTTCTTTGCCAATAAAGTTTTGTTAAATTAGTGCTGAATCTAAATTTTATAGGTGTTAGTGTTTTATTCTATCATGAAATTCTGTTTTAAAAAATTTTCTATCATTTTTTACAACTAATATTTTGTCAAAACATGCAATAAATGCCATGAAATATTGCTGCAGTATCTATAATTTTCAAAAAAGTATTTCATTACATTTGTAGTGAAAATATTTTATTTTAAAATATAAAAACAATTTCTATTTCTGTATAATGAGTTTATCTATCTATCTATATTAATTTTTAACTGACATTTTCAAAAATTATTATATGAAGAAATAATGAATATATTCATTATTCTCAACAATAATAATAATTCATATTATACTAATTTTGAGGGCATTATAATTCCTAATAAATTAGTATAATATAAGTTTTCAAAAAGAAGTTATCAGAAAATTAGTTCTTTCCATACAAACTCAATAAATTATTATTTTTCAAAAATTATTTGAAAAAAATGAAATAATTTTTGTGCTGACAGTAATTTACGTAGTAAAAAACATATTAAAAAATACAAAAAATTGTGTCTTCAGTTTGTATCATTGTCACCACTGACAAATCAAAAATGCAAATCTTCATTTACAGAGACAGCCTTTTATTTAAGGCTAAGCCTCTGTGAAAAAAGGTAAATTTGAAAAAAGGTTTCTGGCCACAATATCATAAATTAAAACCAATTGTTCATTAACTATTGGTTTTAATTTATGGATTGTAAAGAGAAAACTTTTTGTATTCAATATATTTTTACTATGAAAATTATCATCAGCCATTTATGAACTATTAATTTTAATTTATGCTAATGTCACCAGAAGATATTTTTACCAATTTACATTTTTTACAGAGATGTAGCCTTAAATAAAAGGTTGTCTCTAAGTGAATATTTGTTTGTTTGTTTGTTTTTTTTTTTTTTTGTCAATGGTGACTGTTAAACAAAAATTGTGAAGACAACAACTTTTTTATTTTTTAAGAGATTGTAAGAGATTTTTACATACACTTAGAACCATTTACACATATGCATTTAAAATTTTTAATACATACTTTTACTTGACAAGTAAGAAGATTTACTTTAGTAGGAGGCTTTGTTTCCTAAAAAAAAATTAATTAATTGAAATCAAAATTTTTCAATTTAAACAGAAAATCTATTTATTACATACATCAGAATGTGATATATATAAATATCCATCTCTTATTTCACATCGTCGTTTTTGCCAAACTTTTCTCATTTTTCCATCTGACTTCTTATGCAAATGCCCAACTTTAGTATAACCATAATGTTTATTACCTTGCAATTGATGGAGACTATATCCTGATTGCAAAGTTGATAAACACTAAATAAATAATGAAATTATTATTGATATTATGCAAAATACTAAAAAGTCAATTAATTTTATATTATCTTAGAATAAAATATAATAGATTTTTCTCCCCACAAAACAGGTTCAGAAAAAATTTTGAAAATAGTTCTGATTTGCTTCTTTCTGAAGTAAGTTCTATTATTCAATTTAGTTCATAAAACTTTATATAAAAAAATTTACTAAATATCTGAATATATATTTTTCTACATATAAATTACTTCATCAATAAATAATTCCTTAACATTCGACAACATCAAAAAGAAAGAAAAAACAGATTTTCCTACAACTTTCCAGCACTTGAACAAGAAGTTAAGCAGAAAATTGTGTGTTGTGCCATCTGTTATTAAGATTTTATTAAAAAATAATTTTTTATAGTATTATTATAAAAG
This sequence comes from Centruroides sculpturatus, assembly GCF_000671375.1. Lineage (NCBI taxonomy): Eukaryota > Metazoa > Arthropoda > Arachnida > Scorpiones > Buthidae > Centruroides > Centruroides sculpturatus. The sequence continues at coordinate 50,972 of NW_019385039.1, forward strand.
GAAAAAAAATCCTTATTTTTGGAATACGAGCGAATTTTTCTAAAAAAAGTTTTGAATGCCAATACAAGTAAATCAAGTAAAATTTACATTAAGCCTGAACCCACTTGAGATATCACCCTTACTTCTCCATCTTCTTTTGACTTACAATCTCCAAAATTAACAGCGTCAATGCCTATATGAGCCGTTGATTTTGAAAGTGAGGCAAATTCATTTTATGTTATTGCTGTATATTTAATGGTTTGTATATAAATGAGTTTAAAAATATTTGTAAGCAGTAATATACTTATTTTATATATATATTTTTTATTTCATGTAAATTTAATATGCAATAATTGTTATCCACATTAGGTGAAAAAATCATGCACCTGTGGACTTGCCTCACTTTCAAAAGCAATGACTTGTTGAAAACATTGCTTTTTTTTTAATGAAATATAGTTATAATAAAGAAAATTGAATATTTTATTTATTTACTTATTTATTTTATTTCAACATTTAATACTTTTTTCAAAAAGCTACAATGAAACAAAAAATAAATTTAATTTTATAAGAAAAAGTGGAGAAAATAATAATAAATATTTAGTAATAAGTTGCATGCATATAATTATATTTCTTAGTTTAGATGGTGCAGATTTTTAAAGTATTCATGATAAATGGGTGGTATATAAAGTAATAAATCCATATCATCTTCATATTTTCTTTAAAGTGGACTTGCCTCACTTTCAAAATCAACTCACTGTAAATATCATTGATGATATTTACAGTGAGCTCTTTTTTGTCAATTGGAATAATATAACCAAAAAAAGTTGATCATCTTGTCAAGAGACCAGGATATGTAAATATAGGAAGAACAGTCTTCAATTTGGGAATCTCAGAATTTAAAAACTTTTGCTGAATACAAAAAGTCTTCCAGAAAGTTCAGGAAAGTTGATAATTCTACTTAAAAAAGTAATGGACGTTTTTTTCAATTATTTTAAAATTAAGGACTACTGGTTAAATGACCTTGAAAGTATTTTGTCTTGAGGTACTCATGAAAGAATTCATTATATTTTATAATATTGAAGCAGATGAGTGCCTGAAGAGCAAAGTCAACTCCACAATGAAACTATTATGTTTGAGAGAAAAAAAGAATGAAATGTGAAGATACTTTTAATTTATTTTAGTGTTTCTTCTATTTTTGTAAATTTTTTTAAAAGTATATTTATTGTCCTGGCCCTTTTTTGTCAATTGAAATAATATACAGTGGTACCTCAGGATACGAAATTAATCCGTTCCGAAACTGAGATCGTATCATGAAAATGTTGTAAGGTGAATCATTTTTCCCCATACGATTACATATAAAACCAAATAATTCATTCCAACATGAAAAACATTCTGAAATTAAAGCTTAGTAGTACAGTGGAAAAAAAAATAATAATAACTTTAGTAAGGAAAACACTGAAAAATGCATTTTGTAGTTGTAAATGTATAAATAACTAAAACAGAATAATAATTGATTTAAAAAAATGTAGTTTTATTTGCACTTTACCTTTGAGGATAGACGTCGGCGGAGGAGGAGAGGGAAAAAGGAAATGATACTAAAACTTAACTTACATGACATAATGTAACAATAACTTAAAAATAACTTAACACTAATTTTTTAACTTTTCTGTTTTATATATATTTTATAAATATTTTATTCACTGCTTTTTGCCATATTTCCTTCACTTCCACCAGCACTTTAACGCGGCCGGATGGCCGGGCGGTCAAGGTAGCAGCCTACTGCTCTGGGGGACTCAGGTTTGAATCTGAATGGGTCAAAAATCCCCAGTAATTTTTTGGGGGGTCTGTTCAGATATGTCTGGCCCCGTCCCTCACCACCCGGCAGTCCCATTGTGGGCCTGGCCAAACCCATAATGGGCTTGCAAAAAGAGGCACTCTTAGTGCCCACAGGGCGAAAAGAGTAAAAAAGAACCCAGCGCTTTCACTTCACTAAATAGAGGTCACTCAATAAAATATCTATCCAAAGAGGTTTGGCTTTGCCTAGTTTTTAAAATGTTTCTAAAATGACTTAGGCAAATGTCATTACTCCGAGCAGCAATACGGCCAGTGTAAACCTTTTCGGAATGTTTCTTTTCAATAAAATCAGTCACTTTCTGATAATACCTCAAGATTTCCTTTATCGAGCAAGATCCTTCCACGACAAAGCAAACATGCAGACTGAGACCAATGAACAAAGTGAATAAAAAATGGTGCTGCAAACTAATGTAACGTCATATGGTGAGTTTTTGTTTGTACCATGGAGCAAAATTACATTCAAAATTCATGTCATACCCTGAAAATTTCGTATGCTGGGGCATTCGTATCCTGAGGTACCACTGTAATAAAATAAGATTAACGAATAACATTTTTCAATAATTACATTTTCAGCATGTTTGAAATCTTAAGAACATGTACAGATATTTAAAACAAACTATGCCAGTTTACAGATAACTAAATTATTAGCTAGAAATTGACAAAAGCACAAATGTGCACACACACACACAAACAATTATTTAAAATTTCTATACTCACCTCTCTTCCATCTAAAGAAGGTGAACTTCGAAGAGTATTTCGAAGTTCAATTAATTTCTTTCTCTCTTCATCTTGTTTCTGTCGAATTTTTTGAAGTTTTGTGGCAAGTTCTGTTATATAGCCACTAAAATGTTCTATTGTTTTTAGTCCATCTTGAAAATAACTAAATTGAACAATTTTTATTAAATGATTTTATAAATTTTGAAAATATCTGAATAAATAATTTTACAATACTAATTTTTATACAATCAAAAAAAAAAACTGCACAGCAATTTCTAATAATTGTTTCATTTGTACTTTTTAAAAAATTTTCTTTAACGGAAACATAGAATACATTTTTATTAATTATTATTATATTTTTAATATGTTATATTATAATAATATATCTAGTAATGTATCATTGGTAGAGAACCATAAGCAACTAACCATAAAACAGTAATTTTTAGAAAATGCAATTTAAAAATTGAACCTAAGATAAACGACTTCCAACAACTTAACACTGCGTTGAATAATAACAATCCACGAAAAAACCTTTTTTTACGCGTGTTATGTCACAATTAAATTCCACAAGTACTTTCGACCTCCACCGAGGTCTGCTTCAGGTGGTGACTGGCCGTGTTTCGACCCGACCGTCGTAACGATGTTGCCAACGATGTAAATAAATAAATGTGCGCGTCGGGTTTCACCCCTCTAACTGCCCTTGCTCGAACTCCTCGAATAAATACTTCCACGCCTGTGCAAGTGTTACCCCATCCCTGTAGTTGATGCAGTTGCCCTCCATGATAGCTTTGTGAATCTCCCAGGCCTCCAGGTGACGTATGTGATCCGCGCGGAACACGTGTCTGATAAGTTTGGTGTTCCGGAAGTCCGCCCTTATTTCAGGGTCGGTGACATAGGTTGATAAGGCAGTGGTGTGTCTTTTATACTTAATATCAGCTTGGTGTTCACGTATTCGTTTCTGTGTTGATCGGATGGTGGAGCCAATGTAAACTAAGTCTCTATTGAATCTGTCGTCCCGTATGGGAATGGAGTAAACACCTGGGGCCCTGGTGAGATCTATTGCGTCCTTCGCGTTGTGCAGCAAGTCGTAAAGCGTGCCGGTTCTTAAGTACGCGATTTTGGTGCGGCTTTTGCTAGCGATCTCCCAATATAGGGGGTCAAGATGCCGGTTGAAGCGGACGACTGCGCGTCTCGCGTTCCCATCTGGTTGGCGGTTGTCGTCCTGCAATGGTAGGGGGCAGTCCCGGGTAGTCCCATCGTTACGACGGTCGGGTCGAAACACGGCCAGTCACCACGGTGGAAGCAGACCTCGGTGGAAGTCAAAAGTACTTGTGGAATTTAATTGTGACATAACACGCGTAAAAAAAAGGTTTTTTCATGGATTGTTAAAAATTGAACCAACCAAAAATTTGCTATTTTATTTATTAAAATAGCAAAATTTTATAAATTTTGCTATTTTAACCATTTGGAATTTACATATCTGCTTATGATCCCAAATAGAATGTGTTAACTTTAATATGAATGATCTCTAATTGAAAAAATCCAGCAACAAGTTGTATAACTTTTCCAGCTGTTATGAGATTTTATTTAAAAAGTAACTTTTCTATTATTAATCATATATAAATAAATAAAATTGTATGTGGTGCCATCTGTTATAAGAATTTGTTATAAAAGCTTTCTATATTTTTAATTATTATAAATTTAATTTTGAGGGTAGAGATGAGCTTTATTTAAAAAAAAAAACATTGAAATGCTAACAAGAAAAGTTAAGTCTGATCCCACTCAAGATATGACACATTACAACCTCTCAACCTTTTATAATTAAAATTTAATAGCATCAATGTCCTCTATATACAAGCTACCATGCCAAACCCATAGAATTTCCCCTATTTTTTAACAATTTTTGGGTTCAGGAAGTCTTGAAACACTGAGATTTGCAAAAAACCTGAAGGGTCAAATTTAACATAATCCCAACACTTTCCTTTGTTATGTAATCATAACAGCAGGGAAAGTGAAACTGCAAAATTTAGAGTTAGCCGCTTTTGGTTCTATACCCATGATATTTAATTGCATTATTATATTTATACATTATATTTCTATTATTTTTACTATTAAATACTAACAGTACAACAAAATTTTGTTCAAAATAACAAAAATTAAGCTTCTTCAAATATGTGAAATTTGTACAAATCTTGATAAAACAATAGGAATTATATTTAAATTGTTTCTAACGGAAGTGATAATACACAACCTGCTGATACAAGGAAAAAGAATGTTTAATTTTCTTTTTAATATTTATGACTTCTCAAAAGCATAAAAAGAAAAGTTTCAGAACTCATCAGTTAGAAATGTAAAGTTATCTTCTTTAGAAGCTGATAAAGTTAAAGTAAAGTTCTTGGATAAGTCCTTGTTACAGGTTTTTGGTATAAAGGGCCAGTTTGGTGTCTTTGACAAAATACATTTTCTAATAAAATTAGAAATAGTGTCTAATAGCCAGTTCTAATAATTCATTCTAATCATTCATCTTGATAAATTACAAGCATAAACCAAAAATTTAGATTATGCTTTTGTAAAATTTAAGAATAGATTAAGTGAAGTAGGGAAACTTAATACAGATGAAAATGTTTAGTACATTTAAAAACTCTTTATTAAATATTAAAAAATTTAGCCTCAATTTAATAAAAATGTTGGCTTACCTAAATGACAAAAGCAAATTTCATGTTGTTATTACATCATCTGCTTTTAGATAAGTATAATACTAATTTTGAAGTGTCTGGTGATTATTTGATTTGAATTTTTTTTTAAGATTTTTTTCATAGATTTGATAATAAACTTTAATACTCATTTTTTAAAAATTAACAAAAATTTCATAACAATATTTCTTTCAAATATAATAATTACAAAATTACTTATACTGATTATTTTCTTCTGATTATATAATCAAATAATAATTATATAAAATTGAAATTAGTTATTGTGACATCGTCATAATGTCAGACTATAATTTTAGATCATATTTCAATTTAAAATATCTATTTTCAGAATGAATCAAAATATAAAAATATATATAATTTAAATTTTAAAAATATGAGATCACATGACATGACTATTTAGGGGGGGTGAGTGCTACATTATTGATCTCAATTTATCATAAGGATCAATTCTATATCAAATTTGNGTCGAAACACGGCCAGTCACCACGGTGGAAGCAGACCTCGGTGGAAGTCAAAAGTACTTGTGGAATTTAATTGTGACATAACACGCGTAAAAAAAGGTTTTTTCATGGATTGTTAAAAATTGAACCAACCAAAAATTTGCTATTTTATTTATTAAAATAGCAAAATTTTATAAATTTTGCTATTTTAACCATTTGGAATTTACATATCTGCTTATGATCCCAAATAGAATGTGTTAACTTTAATATGAATGATCTCTAATTGAAAAAATCCAGCAACAAGTTGTATAACTTTTCCAGCTGTTATGAGATTTTATTTAAAAAGTAACTTTTCTATTATTAATCATATATAAATAAATAAAACTTTAAAATATGTTTTAAAGCTTAAATTCCACTTTTTATAAGTTATACCTCGTCTTTAAAACTACATTTTGAATCATTTAAAATTAAATTTGCCACAAATTTCCCCTAAATTTCATTTGTATTCAATGAAATTTCTTCATAAGGAAAACAGCTTTATTCCTCTCTGAAAGCACCAATAAAATTCAAGATTCTCATGAGCTCATCCAATGAAAATTTCACTTTTAATTCCCGACTGTTATATGTAAACAGGAAAAGTATAACTATAGGTCAAAAAATGATCCCCATTTTTGACTCGGGGACTTTAAACATCGAGTAGTGCAGAAAAGTTGGGGGTTTAATGTATATATGAATGTTGGTGTGTGTGAGGACACCATTTAGTTCACACAGTTTGAAGCTTAATAACTCCAGTGTCTTTTGTCGTAAACTTCTGAAATTTGGTAGAGAGGTTTGTGTATTAGGGGCCTTGATGCTGTTGAAATTTGGTGGATAAAGGTCAACAGAATGGGGATAGAGAGGGGTCGCTTTTCTTATCTTGAGTGGGATCGGACTTGATGAACATTTTACTGGTTATTAGCATTTACAATTTTTTTTTTTTTTATATAACTCATNCAAAAATAATATTGGAATAGCCCAAGACATAGCCAAAGATTGCAGCACCACAGCACTAGAAAGATTTAAATTTGCTGACTGGAATTCTTTCAGATAACTGACGTTTTGGATAACCGACTTTCGGATAAACGACGCTCTACTGTAATTATAATCATTTAAAATTTTTGAAAATATTTATTATCATTTTGAAAATTTTACAAATACAAAAAAACATATTAAAAAAAAAAAAATAAAGTCTATATTTATTTAAGGGAGTTCATGGAAAAAAATTTCTTGAAAGAGATTGATATATGAGAAAGATTGGGATGTTTCTCAACTACAATTTATGCTATCAAAATGTAGTTGCTGAGCTTTGAATCTGTAATTGACACTTCAGTCCATAATTTAATATATAGCATTTTTTTGGAAGAAAATTATTTGAGATAAACATGCAAAATATATTTAATTTAAACTGTATTAGAGAAAATTTATTTTGAGATAAAGATGTTTTTGAGTTAAACATGTTTGAGATAGATAGGTTCAACTGTATATATCAAACTTACAAAGAAACATTAATGAATTATTTAATAATACATAAAACTTTCTTACTTGTTTTGAGCATGGTAATATTCTACTAAATGCTGTAATAATTCCACACCTTTTTTTGTTTTAATTTCGTTTACTTTGATCAGGTACTAATTCAAAGTCAATATAAAAAGTATAAAGGTGAATGATTTTATTCCTTATTAATTTAAATTTTAAAAATATGAGATCACATGACATGACTATTTAGGGGGGGTGAGTGCTACATTATTGATCTCAATTTATCATAAGGATCAATTCTATATCAAATTTGCTGCTCTATATAGAAAAGTGAAAATTTTGAGCCCCAATTAACTATATACAAATTTCTAATCCATACTGAAAGTTTGTATATAGTTAATCAGAACTCTGGCTCTAAGCTTTCCATATCTGGTTTTGATTTTAATCTCATTCACTTCATTCTTGAAATTAACAAAGTCTGAACAGACATTAAAAATGTATAGGTCTGCCATTAAAATTGCAGCCTAAAAATAATTAGAATTCTGCTTATTTATATCATAAAATAAAATACAGTCGACCCCCCTATAATTACGGTCCCTATAATTACGATTCCTATAAAACTACAAAAAAATATACGTATTTTGGAAATGTTGAGTCGGATTAGTGTAGAATCGATTAATTTTATGGAAGAAAACCTTTCAATCAGCCATAGTCCATAAACTTGACACGTGTCGGGCTGTGATTGGAACGACTTGTAAGAAATCGGATTCCTAATAAATTGGAACGTATCTATATCTTATAGGGTGGTTGACTGTATTTACAACAAATAAACTTTTAAAAAAACTGATTCTATTTAATAGTAAAACTTTTTTGATTTAAAAAACATCAAAAATAAATCTAATACAGTTGAACATGTCTATCCCAAATCTCAGTGGAATGAGAAAAAATTCAAGATAAACAGGTTTTGAGATATACAGGTTAATACACAGTAAAGAGTAATTGGTTTGATTGGAAGTATGACATTTTATCAATACAATAGCAATTATAGTACATACCTGTATCAGATATATATAAAACATTTTTGACATATTTAACAGAAATAGTTGCCAATCCCCAACTTTCTTCAACCAATAAGATGCACGCCAAACTAGGGGCCAATCAGAGAAAAGCAGTGTTAATTGCAACTATGAACTACAGAATTTCTCAATGAGGTCAATACTGATCCCTTAGGGATCAAAGAGCACATTAAATACATATTGTATATGTATACATAATATTTTATTATTGTTTAAAGATTTAGTACAGTAGAGCATTGTTTATCTGAATCAATTGGGGCTAGGGTTGTTCGAATAACTTATTTTTTAGATAACCGAATTTGTACGAAAAAATATATTAACCTATCCATGTTGAAATTTTTCTCTGTTGCGTGTCGCGTTGCGCCGAATTTTCGTCAATGTTAAGCATAATGAAAATTTTTATAATAATAATCATGGCTTTTATATTGTTAAAAATTATTTCTTTATTTTGTACAAACAAAATATATTGAAAAATATAAAAACAAAAAAAATTATACTTTAGAAGTTAATCTAGTATCAAAAACATTCGATTCAGCATGACACGTCCCAACACACAGTCCTCAGAAAAACACCACACAAAAGTGCCAAGTGCTGACAGCTAAAACACACACACCAACAAAATAATATTGGAATAGCCCAAGACATAGCCAAAGATTGCAGCACCACAGCACTAGAAAGATTTAAATTTGCTGACTGGAATTCTTTCAGATAACTGACGTTTTGGATAACCGACTTTCGGATAAACGACGCTCTACTGTAATTATAATCATTTAAAATTTTTGAAAATATTTATTATCATTTTGAAAATTTTACAAATACAAAAAAACATATTAAAAAAAAAAAAATAAAGTCTATATTTATTTAAGGGAGTTCATGGAAAAAAATTTCTTGAAAGAGATTGATATATGAGAAAGATTGGGATGTTTCTCAACTACAATTTATGCTATCAAAATGTAGTTGCTGAGCTTTGAATCTGTAATTGACACTTCAGTCCATAATTTAATATATAGCATTTTTTTGGAAGAAAATTATTTGAGATAAACATGCAAAATATATTTAATTTAAACTGTATTAGAGAAAATTTATTTTGAGATAAAGATGTTTTTGAGTTAAACATGTTTGAGATAGATAGGTTCAACTGTATATATCAAACTTACAAAGAAACATTAATGAATTATTTAATAATACATAAAACTTTCTTACTTGTTTTGAGCATGGTAATATTCTACTAAATGCTGTAATAATTCCACACCTTTTTTTGTTTTAATTTCGTTTACTTTGATCAGGTACTAATTCAAAGTCAATATAAAAAGTATAAAGGTGAATGATTTTATTCCTTATTAATTTAAATTTTAAACAATAAATATAAATTATTATATATATATATATATATATATATATAAAACAACTTTCAAAAATAATTTTAACTTTAAAGTTGTATTCAATTTTGTACATTATCTGTTTGTATCTTTTAAAGATATAATCATAGTATTCAAAGATATGATTAATATGATTATGATAAAAACTATATTAGAATAAAAAGTTTATAATATTGTTCAAAATAATCTCTTTGAGAAATTATATACTTTGTACTCAGTAACAAGAAAATCAAATATTTTTAAATTCATTTAAATAAACTGTTATAGAATTCATTTCCAACTTGTATTTAATATCTTATTAACTGTCCTCTTTTTAGCATCAATTTCATTTCCAAAACAAGTCCAAAATAGATAAATGAAAAAAAATAAGAAAAACACTTTAGCACTCCTACTTTGATAAAGCTTCTTAATTGTCATTGTAGAATAAGACTATACATTGTCATATGACAATATCAACTTTTTTCTAAAACTGAAGCCTTATTTGATAAACTGTTTTAACCTATCCCATGTTCAAATTTTTCTCCGATGCATGTTGCTTCACATTGAATTTTTGTCATTGTTAAGCCTAACGAAAATTACACGTTTTAGAAAAAAGTAATCTTAGCTATTGTATTGTCCAAAATTATTTTCTTATTTTGCACAAACAAAATAGACATATTAAAAAATGTAAAAACAAAAAAAAAATTATATGTTGGAAGTCAGTTTTAATATAAAAATTATGATGACTAGTGATATCTAGTGTTAAAAACATTTTAATGCAGAAACAAGATATCTCAGGTCCACCAGTCTGGGTCTTTATGTATCAGCTTGAATATCTTGGGAATACCCACAAAACAGGTTAACTAATGACTCAAAATTGTACTTAAACTTTTTATTCACTAATATATAAATGAACAAGTCCAAACTTTATAATAATCAGTTCACAAAAGACTATTTCAGGCTATAACTTAGTAAACTATTAATTATTGATATAAAGTAACTGATTTATAGGTTGGTGGCATTTTTACTGTTAGTTAGGCATCTTAACTGCTTGCCTTTCTCAAGTTACTTTTTATTGATAATTAATGTAAGCCAAGTTACAGCCTGAAATTATCCATTATTTAGTGATCTGACTTTTCATTAACTTATCCGATCTTGTGCATTTTCTTACTAACAAAAAATTGTAATATGACAGAAAGAAACCACATACCTCACACATCTGAAGCTGAAACAATTTTCTTTCTTTTTCCATTTCATCAGCAATCTAAAATTAAAATTTTTAAAACTTTTTACTCAAATAAGTCAAAGGTAGTTCATATAATTAATGCTACTAAACTGTTTACTTCCTATGTAATTATTAAAAAAATTTTATTTAAAACTAAAAAAATATTCATTAAAATTAAAGAGCTTGAAAAGAAACAGATATAGCAACTGTAATCTTACTAATATTACTAAAAGTAAAATATTAGGAAAGAGAAGAAAAGAAAAATGTAGAATTAACACACACAAATAAATTTAACAATTGATTCATTATATAATTGACTTGCTGTATGTTAGATTTCAAATGTAAAACCGCCTCTAATCCAAAACAATATGGTGGACGTGTCTCACAGCAATTCTTGGTTAGCAATATTTTATTTTCTAATTGAACTACATGTGCATTTCAGGTTGGTGTAATATGTTCCAACCCCTGAAAATCCACATTTCTCCAAAAACCAATTTGTTTTTAAAGAAATGTGGATCCTGATAACAGTATATCTTTATTCATTGTTGTATTTTAACAGTACGATAGTAATATCTTCGAGCATATATAATGTACCTATTTATGGCTTTTAGGTTTGTACCTGTATAATGTCAGGAATAAGGAAAGTGTATTCTCTCTTTTTTGTAATTTATATACTGGAGAATTCACTGAGGAGAGGTTGGAACATATTACACCAACTGGAAATGCGTATGTAATTCAATTAGAAAATAAAATCATATTGCTAACCGAGAACTGCTATGAGACATGTCTACCATATTGTTTTGGATTACAGAGATGGTTTTTACATTTGAAATTTAACAATTCATATGAGATCTGAAAATCACGAAGAAAAGAGCATAAACAAAATAGACTTATGGTGGCAGAACAAGGAAAGTTTTTAGAATACACATACAAACAACCAGATGTAATTTTAACACGTTAACTGCCATCCGTCGCGCCAGCGGTCGTACGGCATACGACCTTACAGCGCCGTACGACCGCACACCTTCAATTAAACAATGTAGTTTCACTCAAAATTAAATTATCCTGGTTAAATTTTTTAAGACGTTTTTCTGCATGCTAGTGGTGGCCTCTCATGGACGTCTATGCACTTGGCTTGGAACACCAATGGTCAGATGGCCAGAGCGTCCCTTAGCTACAACCACTGGCGCGTCATATGGCCTCATGAAGTGTTTCAAGGTCTGCGGTCATAGTTTTTTTTTTAAATAAAAATCTATTTTATATCTGATAGGTGGTTTATTTTAATAGTAAATAGTTTAAAATATCGAAAACTAGTTTAATTATTCTCTTTTATTGCATATAAAGTAAATAATATTACAAAAAAAAATCAATGTATATAAGTACGTTTTAATATATATTTACAGAAAAAAACAACATTTGCAGTGGAAACAAAGTGTGAAATACTTTTAACACAAAGATGTAAAACCTTTTAAGTAGGGGAGGACTTCTAATTACAGAGGATTGTAAAATAAATAGCTGGGGGAAGTAGTCTCCCGTTCAAGGCCATACGACTGCCTGCCAACATGCACATATCTTTATCATCTCCCCTCTCATGACTGTTATATATCAACTCTTTTATTTACATTAAAATAAAATATTAAATATCAAATTTTCTCATTTTGGCCCCCCTTTACACAAAATATCATATTACAGCGGGCAGTTAACACTTACCGTGTTATGAATGTAAAATTACGTTTTCCGCATTCCTTCACAAAAAACGAAAAACGTAATATTACATTTTTTTGAAATATCTTGTTATCTTTGGTTTTAAAACGTATCACTACATATGCAGCAAAACGTGAAAGGATTATTTGTGTTTATTAGTTACTATTTTGACCATTAGAGGGCATATTAATTTCAGAAATTCAAACGAAGAGTTTGTTGTTAAGATTACTTTTACAGTTCGATTTCGAGTTTAGTTCTTGTTACGGTTGTTATACTTCGGCTTTTTTATTTCGTTTATTTTATTATTTTCTCTCAGAAAGTATTAAATATGGCTCAAAGACGTAATGAGGAGGATATTTCTCAATTTATTAATGAAGAACTAGACAAATATAATGATAATGATACTGATATAAGTGATGAGAGTAATAGTGAATACATTTTAGGTTCATCTGGAAGTGAAGAAAGTACAGGTAAGCCATATAATTTTATTTTCTTTGTAGATATATAGTTTAAAAAGTATGTGATATTATATTTTTATATTATTAGATCAAGAGTCAGATTCGTGTATGTATGGCAGTGTAAGTTCCATCCCCTCTACATCTGCTTTACCATCACATCCACGAAAGAGAGCTAGGGTGAGTGCACAATCTACTAGTGATAAGGACTGGAAAGACATGGATCAGGTACCAAATATTACTGTGTACACTGGTGATCATGGTCTTCAGAAGAATATTGGCCTTGATCAAACTAGTGACCTTATTGATTTTTTTTAATCATTATGTTGATCAAGAGGTCATTTCAAATATTAGAGCAAACAAACATGTATGCAAGGCAGAAAATTATAGCTCTTAGATCTAAAAATGCTCTAAGCCCCAATTCCAGATTTAAATTGTGGAAAACTCTGACTTTGGCATAAACAAAAAAATTTATTGCAATTATACTGCATATGAGCATCAATGAAAAGCCTGATTTGATAAGCCATTGGAGTGAAGACCAGTAATAAGTTGTAATTTTTGTCCTAATATAATGTCAACGGATAGATTTTTGAATATTTTGTCCATGTTTCACCTGAATGACAATTCTAAACAGAAAAAGAAAGGAGAAGAAGGCTTTGATACTTTATACAAAGAGAGGCCTCTAATGGATAATATAATAAACAAATTTCAAAAAACATATTATCCTGAAGAGGCTCTGACAATTGATGAAGGCATGTGTCCATTTAGGGGTTGTGTCAGTTTCAAAGTTTACATGGCAAAGAAACCAAATAAATACGGAATAAAGTTATATATAGTATTGGCTGAGGCCAACACTGGTTATATTTGGAATTTTGAAGTCTATCACAGCAGAGACCAAAATATTGAAAACACAGCTGCTTCTGTAGTAAAAAGATTAGTCGATCCACTATCAAATAAGGGTCATACAGTATACGTTAATCGGTTTTATACCAGTATTTCACGTGCAGAATATTTGAGTGAAGTAGATACTGGAATGGTAGGAATAGTAATGAAAACTAGAAAAGGCCTGCCAACAGCGCTAAAAGAAGCGAAATTGAAAAAAGGAGAGCAAATATTTCACCGTAAAAATAACATATTAGCTTTATGATGGAAAGACAAAAGAGATGTATATATGATAAGTACCAGACACACTGCAGACATGCATCAAGTTCAAAAGAAAGGGAAAAATAATTTGAAAAAAAAAAAAACAGTCGCTATTATTGACTATAACAATCACAAAGCAGGAGTTGATCTAGTTGACCAGAGGCTGTGATAGTGCTTTTTCACATAAAACTGTGAAATGGTGGAAAAAACTAACTTTTCATCTAATAATAATGTGTGTAACAAATGCATGCATTTTGCATAATACAATAATGACTAAAAAAGATAACTGTTAAATTTATACGATATATGTTCTGCTTTAGTGTTAATTCCAGGAGAAAATATCAACAATAATCCTATTGAAAATAAAAAAATTGCCAGATTATCAAAAAAACACTTTTTAGAGAGAGTAAAGATATCAAAAGGACAAAAAAAAGCCCAAAGAAGATGCATTGTTTGCAGTGATAAGCAGAAGTACTTAACAGGAAAAGCAGCCAGAAAAGACACTTCGTATCAGTGTACTGAATGTGATGTAACCCCGTGTTTTAAATTGTATCATACACTACTACATTATGAAAAATAAATTAGCAATGTATTCTTAAATTAGCAATGTTTCCTTAGTAAATATGACATATAATATAAGCATTATAATGTTTTTCAATTTTTTTCACGTTGTGTCTATTTGCAAAACATGTCCAAATAAAATTGCAATGCAATTAATTAAAATATTGCACACATACATCAAAATTGAGTGTAATATATAGAAATGTTCAACAAATCAGAATCTGTTTACACTTTTTACCTAGCTTCAGTGTAACATTTTCTATCTTCAGTAGAAAATACAGTAAAATTAGGAAAATCAGCCAGCACACAGGTAAGAACTAAATCAACTGGACCAGCACAGTAAGTGTTAATGTGTTAATATGAAATTCTTTCATAGTAATTTTTTATTATATTTTCAGATTAACCACCATGTAAACAAATTAATCATAATTAAGGAATAAATGTTCAAGAACTCTTTGCAAAAACAACTATTGGACAAATCTTAACCAAATTTGATATACATACTTCTGAGTATGTGGTTTTGATTTTTGGAAAAAAATTAATTTCAAAATT
Organism: Centruroides sculpturatus; assembly: GCF_000671375.1. Lineage (NCBI taxonomy): Eukaryota > Metazoa > Arthropoda > Arachnida > Scorpiones > Buthidae > Centruroides > Centruroides sculpturatus. Next base: position 66,265 of record NW_019385039.1, read on the forward strand.
CAGCCACTAAAAAGAAATTTGGTGTTGCTCTTTCCTTAATATGCATATCACATACATTTTCTAACAAATTTTGGGTTTAAAAGGAATCATAGAACATGCTTCACAATTCTTTGACATGTAAAGTCATTGTGCTCATGTTGCCTGATCATACAGTAGACCCCACTGTAACGCAAATTCCTATAATGTGGATTCCTATAACATGGTGAAAAAATTGCGACAGTATTCGTATAAAGACGCTAAAAGGGACGCGTAAAACGTCATCGCCAACTCATGTTGCGACAGGATTGGTCGAATCTGGACCAACAGTAGACGAGCAGCCAAACTAATTACACGCTATGAAGAGTTTAGACGGGTAAGTTGAGTTTACTATCGTCTGTACAGTATTATTGTACCTTCGATACAACTTCGAACATATACTATGAGGGTACCTTTTTTTGCTTATTGTGGTTGATTCATCAATTATCAATGAAATTTTATTCTTGGATTCAACAATTTTTTTTAACAACAGTTTTCTTCATTTCTTCACTTATATAAGTAACAATGTTAATACACACATTTGTAGAATGAAGAATACGACCCATTTCAACTCTGTTGAGTTCTTGCAAATCAATTTGTTTCAAAATGATGAAATGATTGATTTTTCCTTTGCTATTTTATAAGCAGTTTGAAAAATTTTTTCAGTTATTAGTTTTTCATGAGATAATGACTTTACAAAAGTATTCTCAAGCATCATTTTTTTGCTTTCAGCAACTATTTTTAATGCTGCTTTATGTGAAGCAGATTCTTCGTAATTAAAAATTTTTTTTCGAAGTGGCACCAACTGTTGGTTTCTATCTTTGCTGGAATATGTTATCTCATTGTTGGCCCATTCTTTGCTAACATTCATTCCTATTTTTGCTTCAAATCCAAGAGTTCCAACTTTTCTACAAGGCATACAGCCAAGTTTCATTTTGCAAACACAGAGCCATTCATTTTTCAAGCAAAAATCATTGTTTTGTTCATATGAACAAAAAAAATGATTCAGCAGTCCTGCCAGTCATTTGTAGTTTGACATTACTTCTCAACATCATATTCAGAAATATTAACAGGTGTCGTTATTTCCATGTGTTCTGTGATTTTGTCTGTGTCTGTTTATATTCTGGCCTTTTTATTAGCAGGACCGGTGGGTGAAAAGTAATTAGTGATTTCTTTCATTATTAAATACGGGGTCACAGGTTTACGCTAAAAATTAAAAATATTTTCCTTTCTCCAACTATTTTTGACCATAAAAAAATTATTTACCTTTCACAAATTTTCAAGTTTTTCAAATTCATTCACTGTACACACACCCTCACAATTCAGTTGTGCAATGAAATACAAAACAGTAAAAATCAGTTGTGCAACAAAATACAAAACAGTCGAAATCAGTTGTACAATCTATATACATATATAACCCATGTCCGTCCGTACGTGTAACGTTATGCCAAAAATGGGCACTAGAGGCACCCATTTTTGGCATAACGTTACATGTGTGTGACACACGAAATATCGTGTGTTATATTTCAAACATTTAAATTAACAATATAAATTATCATCATTCATTTGGCCAATAACAATATAAATAATTCAGTATATTTGTAATAGGAATTTATCATTGTCATGGAATGCTTGTAATGTGCACTAGGAGTGAATAATGAAAAAACAGATAGTTTCGAAAATTATATAGTGGACTTCCGGAAGGTAATATTTTAATACAGGAATTTGTAATGCTGCTAGAACGCCCACTAGGGAGTGTCCCAGGCTACTAGTGAAATATAAAACAGTTGAAATGACAGTCACTGGTTGCAATTAGCACTGCAATTCCTGCATTGCCGCCAAATCATGACACACCAAACACAAGCTGAGCAGTATGTCAGTCACCACAAACTAAGTTTGCAGTACGCATGCATCATACACAAGATTCAGCACACAAGCAAGAGCAGGACCATCTTAATAATTTTGTTGCTGATCTTCTGTGCTCAACAGAGCAATTCAACATGGACCAAACATCATATTTTCAAAAATTCTCTTAAAAATTTTAAAATATATCGAAAAAAATGTGGTGGAACTCCATTCCATTGCATTCTATGACAAAAAAAAGTGCTGGAAAATTCTCACGGCAAAAATAGTGCAAGTGCAATGTCATGGGAATTAGACATGCCTCTACATGAGTGTAGAAAGTTGTGCCAAAAATCTTTCATTTTTGTCCATACAAGATATCCCACAGTCAAGAATGTTTCTGGTGATAATGATAAGCAGAAAACATTTTCCATGACTAGCTTGGATGACAGTTGACGATGCATAACCCTGGAAAATTATGTGAAGTAATAAGACTCATTTGATAATGTAAACACTTACAATTGCTGTATTTAGTCTGATAAAAATTCACACATGTTCAACAAATTCCATTGCACTCACCAAAGGTAACAATATAATACAATTTACAGCATTCTTTATCACTTTCCTTATTTTTTTTTTTTGAAGAAACTCTGCATCTGGGACAGGACATGTTCTGTTAATGCCTCTAGATATGAAATGCAGATGAAAAATGTTCTCAACACCACAACTTTAAGCAATATGGTGCACTCACACTTCAAATTAAATGCACAAGCATAACTACATTGACATTTTTCACACAAGAGAATGATTAGTCAATCATTTCCAATGTCATGGCCACCATATTTTCCATAGTCAAATCCCTATGACTTTTGATTGTGAGACTACCTTAACAGCCTTATTTATTAAGGCAATGTTTCCAACATAGCTGTCTTAAAAGACAGAATTTCAGATGTGTGACAACTCCAAACAGATCAGTAGCATTTTGCCATTGAGTACGCCATTGCCATTCAGTGGAATGCAATTTTTAAAGCATAGAGATGAAAAGCATACAACCATATCATTGATGTAATTTTCAATTCCACATCAGTAACTAAAATAAAATTATTGTACTTTGATTCCTAACTCCTGAAATTCATTGGAAAACATATAAAATATAAACAGTATGTACATTATATATATAATATGCACATTAAGAAAACAGAAGTGCCAAATTTCTCCTGAATACCTTTCACCAATACTTCAAATACCTTCTTTAAAACGAATACCAATAAAGGAAATCCTTTCGTTAAAACAAATTTTGCTGTTATTCTGGCAAAACACCATTGTTACAACATTAATTTTCATGTGATAAAGTGAATGAAAATTTTACCAGAATTCATTAAAATGAACTGTAAATTACCTTCACAACCCCCAAGAAATAACCCTATTACCAATAATGGTTGCTTTTTACACTTTGATGTAAACAATAAAAAGTGGTACTGTAATAAATGATCTATTTTGAGTAGAATAGCTTTTCATCTCCTAGTAAGTGAAGACAAGTTCAATCTCTGATTGTATGTAAAAAGTTTACCATCATCACTCCTCTTTAATTAAATACTGTAAACAAACAATTCACATACCATTTATCACTGACAAATAAAAAGGATAAGAATCCTCCAATTGTACAGCAATTCAAACATCTGATTTTAGCAGACCATTCTGCTGTACTCAGAAAATATGAATTAAAGTTTAAGGAAACCCATCCCTTTAAATGGATGCAGTCCCATTCAAACATATGCTAGTTTGCATATCGTGGAATGCATACCATGATTTGAAAATCATTTAAAATACTTTTGAATTTGAAAATCATTTTTTTTAAAATAAATTTAGTCTTATTTAACTTTATTTAGTAAATTAATTAATTCAAAAAATTATAATTTAGAGATTTTGATCATCTATTAAGCCTTAACTCCCTAAATCATACAACCTCAACCCCAAAAATCATTAATATGAATTTTCAATAAAGTGAACTAACTACTGTTCCCCTAGCAATTCATAGTATTGTGAGCTGACTATATTTCACAATGAATACATTACTACAGTATTTTTGATTTTATCTCACCATGTTCTTCAATTAAATCACAACCATGCTTCTATGCTGTACATGATTATTTATTTAAATATGTAGAGACAAGCCATGCAAACCACAAACATATTTTAGAAATATCCCATATCTTATGTTTTACAGTAGAGTGTCATTTATCTGAATCAATTGGGGACTGGGGTTGTTCGGATAACTTATTTTTCAGATAACCGATTATGTACGAAAAAATATCCCATGTTGAAATTTTTCTCCGTTGCATGTCACTTCGCATTGAATTTTTGTCAATGTTAAGCCTAACGTAAACTTTTTAAAATAATAATCGTGGCTATTGTATCGTTAAAAATTATTTCTTTATTTTTTACAAACAAAATAAATATATTGAAAATATAAAAACAAAAAAAATTATACTTTAGAAGTTAATCTAGTATCAAAAACATTCGATTCAACAGGACACACAGTCCCGAGAAAAACACCACACAAAAGTGCCAGTGTTTCCAGCTAAAACACACATCAACAAAAAAAATATTGGAGTGGCCCAAGATATAGCCAAAGATTGCAGTGCCACAGCACTAGCAAAAATTTAAATTTGCCGACTGGAATTCTTTCGGATAACTGACGTTTCGGATAACCGACTTTCGGATAAACGACGCTCTACCGTACTTCATTTTTTAAATATAACAACATACATATACAAAAATGAGGTACCAATGGGCAATCCACTTGACTTACTTGAATTATTGATTTGAACTCTTCGAAAAAAAAAATAGTACCTGAGTTTCTATCATCATTCTGTATATGAGATGTATAGATGATATACTCATCATGTGAAAATTTAAACCAGATATAAATAAATTATTAGAGATATTTAACAAATCCATACAGCCTCAAATTGAAACTAGACCAATTTGGCAATGCCTCAGTACATTTTCTTGACTTGAATATCACATTCATAGATATTCTACTTACAATTATTAATACTTGAGATCAAACTGTTTTGATCTCAGTCCTAACCAGAATAGAGTAACGTTGTCAATTAGTTTATAACACGAAAAAATGCGTTGCCTGGCCAAACTCCCCTTTTATTACTCCTTCCACCGGAGTGGAAGTATAGATCCAAACCTATCCTAATTGTTTAGAAGGTATGTAGTACCTTCTAAACAATTCTCCATTAGTTTATTATCTTGATAATGACTAACATCAGGTTGAACATAAACATTGTGGGGGGACATTCATAGATAGGAGTGTTACCACCAAGTTATACTTTAAGCCAGATTATCATCCATTTTCATCCCTGCAAACTCTAGTGATGCTTTCCAATACAAAATCACAGCATTTAGAGCACAGGTACAATGTTCCTTCAGGCACTGTTATGATACAAAAAACATCAGAAAAGAACTTAACTGAATACAAAAAAAATTCTATTCACAGTTACAAGAGAACACTGATTCATGGCTTCATTCAAAAAAATTATAAAATAAATAAGCAATTAAAAAAATGGTAGCGGACAGCCCTCTACTAGAAGCACTACATCCAACCAATCTGAACCCAAATCCATTGGTAGATTTCAATACACATACACTACTAAATTCAATTTTATTTGAATTTAGTAGTGGACAAGACATCTCAACAACATGGTCACAACTTAAAATAATATTTGGAAAATATTATAATTATTGCTTTCACAATATGAACTATCATATCTGAGTTCATATTGTGTATTGAGTATCACACAATTCTCTGAGTTAAAAAATACAGAACAGTGTAAAAGTCTGATGTTCTACCATTTAAATTTAAAATTTATATGAACATGCATAAAACAGTTAACATTCTAATTTGGAACTTTAAATTTCAAACTATAGACAGAACTGAGATAAGCTTATGAAGTGAGCTGAAAAGATTTGTTGAAAGACTAAAACAGTGCTGGAATAGTGCGTTAAGTTATTATTATTACTATGTTGAAGCTGTAATAATATCTAAAGATTGCATACAACACATCACAGAAAAATTGTAAACAAAGAAAATTATTAAAAATTGATTAGAAAGTATTTATCATAATTTAGTCTACATTAGCTATTATAGTCTCTGTATTTTTCTTTCAAACAATTTCCACCTTGTATGCACAAACAGAGAAATACAACCATCAAACAGAAACTTGAACCCTGAAACTTAGGTTAAAAGCTTAATACTTTACTATTTTCTGAGAATTTATAAAAATTATAGTACAGAAAATTAGTGTCTAGTTAAGAAAGTATCATTTACTCTAAAAACAATTTCTTAGATACAATAAATACTTTTCCAGCAATCATTTTATGAAAAATAAATGTTTTTGGTTTAATTAAGAAGCCATCTTCAGGTTTGGCTGATGAAGAAGGCTTCTTAATTTAATTAAGCCTTCATCAGCAGTTAAAGATTGTTCATATTTTGTAATACATCATAGAATGCTTGATGCATTCCACTTTAAAATCTCTATTCAATTTCAGCAGCAAACTCTGAAGACGACTTCTTAAGTAAGTTGAAAACATTCATTTTTTTATAAAGCAATTGCTGGAGAAGTATTTATGATGTCTGCTTTATGATGATTCATCTCAGTTCCAGATTGGACATTTGGTTGTTGTTTCTCATACAAAGTTACAATCTTAAAAGGAAAGCCAGATGTATTATAAAGAGTGAAAAGATTACTTAATAAGCTTTTGTAAAATATTACTTATCAATTTAACAATGCATTTAGATGATTCTATTATTATTTTTCCATTTCTGATATTCAAAATGTATTTCAGAAAAAGAATGGCTTTTTTAATTTCTGATGATAATTTTTAAAATAAAAAGAAATCTGATGATGTAAAGTTATCATACTTTACATCATATTTCTTTTTGATATTTAACTACAGATCTGTATAAATTAATAACTCTAAAAATTTTAATTAATACTCACCTCAGCAGGAGATATTTCTGTTCGAATTAATCCAGCTTCTTTGGCTTGTTGCTTTTTTTCTTTTTCAATTTTAGCCCTGAATTAAAAAAGTATAAAAGTATTTTTTATATAAATAATAATAATCAACATTACTATTAACATTACTAAAATTTTGAAGTATATATTTCATATACTATATTTCTGCACAAATAAGAGCATGCTCTATTATATAAAAATTGTTTATCTCCATGTTTTTGAAACATTTCTGCTTTGTTTATAAAAGTAAATCTCATATGTGGATTACAAGAGCACTATACTGCTGTGTCAATGAAAATTAAATGTAAATATATTGATACAGTAACTATTAAGTAACATTTTTGTGGTAACTATTACATTAGAGCCTCGATTATCCGACTCAATTGGGGACTCAGGTTGGTTGGATAACTGAAAAAATCAGATAACAGAAAAGAATGAAAAAAAAAATACATTATTAGTATAGTATATTAGTATATCCCATGTAATTAGTATATTAGTATATCGCTATTAACCAACTTTGCGTTGAATTTTCATCGATGTTAAGCCTAACAAATTTTTTTTTTAAATAATAATCGTCGCTATTGTATCATTAAAAATTACTCACAAAACAAACAACCACTCATAGTTAGAAAATTAAGTCTCGTTTAAATACAGTACTGGCCTCTCTTTCATGGTCGAGCCAGTGTTGCCAGCTAAAACACGCAAAAATTTAACAAAAATAATATTAAAGTAGCCAAGACATAGCTAAATATTGTAATGCCACATCACTAGTGGACATTTGAAATTTGCCAACTAGAACGGTCGGTTAACCGATGTGACGGTTAATCGGGGGTCGGATAATCGATGCTCTACTGTATTAAAAATAAAAAGACATAAAACTGCTTCCAACACTATAAAAATTTTTTTAAAACAGTAAGTTTATGAACTTTGAGGAATATAGTGATGTCAGAGATGCCATAGTACTTTTTCAACATTTTTTATATTTAAAATTTCATAAAAAATCTGAAAAATGCCTAGGTAGACATCTGGTTGTAAAGTTAGGAAGGTTCCTAACTTTATAACCCAGATGACATGCAGTTGACATGTTTTGCACTGCATGAATAACTTTTGAAAAAAAATCTTTCAAGTCTCACAGTGGATGCCATGTAACTCAACTTGTATGTAAAAAATGTACAAAAAACAAAAAATTGCAAGAAAATTGCATGGGAATAACTCTTGCAAGTATGGCACATAATGAGCATGATTTGACACAATAGCATTTAAAATGAAAATATAAAAACACTATTCCTTATATTTTCCACTTTTTCTTCATTTTTTGAGTCATAAAATTCAATTTCATTTCATTTCAAATAGACTGTTGCATTTGTTTGTGACATGTCTTGTAATGCATCACATTCTTGTATACAATGTAGCACAACAAAAATATAAAAATTAATTTTTATAGTACAAACTGTGCAATTTGTAAAATTTTTCTTTACTTCATAACAATATTATGTAAACATTGTTGCAAATGCATTTATTTGATAAAATTCTGAGAATATTTTGAGTAAGCTTTTTAATAGAAAGAGCAACTTACACATTCAACATCATGGCAATAATTGCTGAATTTTTGATGGTGGATGCATTACTTCCATGATTGCTTCATTTCTCATATAGAAAGCTTTTCTGACTAAATAACCAACAACAAATTTTGATACATTTTTATAATACAGTAGCCTTGATTGTATTACACTTGTTAAGAGGAGACAAAGGAAAGGCACGATTTAACTTAGTACTAAAATTTCTGGGCTTATACCAAACAGATTACACATGCTATAAAATCTTTATCCTGAATAAAGGAGTTTGCACTTAAAAATTGTAAAATTTTGTACAGACAATTTCCCAAATTCTCGAACTGTATTAAAATGAAACTGGAAACTGTTGTACAGGGAATATTCCCAATTTTTCAATTGTGTTACAGCAAAACAGTGTTGTAGAAGTGCTGTAGTGCTGTGTTGTATTATGATATTGTAAATATACAAACACACACAAATTAGTTCTACAGAATCTAACTCACATTTTTGTTTCATAATCCCTACAAGCTTTATCAAAAGGCCTTTTCAAATCCTGAAAGAAAGAAAAACATTAATAACAACAACACTAATCCGAGTAAATAATTAAAATAATTATAGCAAACAACTTAATATATTATTATCTTTTATAACCTCACAGTAAATATACAGGGTGTGACAGAAAAAAATGTTCTGATTTGGAATGACAATTAAAAAAATACAAAGGAAGACAGAGAAAGAAATCTTTTATACCTAATAAGTACACAGTATGCCATTGTCATCCATTAGGTTTTGAAGAGTACATCAGTTAAATGGTGACCGTCAATGTCAATGCAGTTTTAAAGTCTCTTTCGGAGATTTTACATTGATCTGCAGATCATGTCCAGCAGAACTGCCATGATTTCTTGCATAATTGCTGCCTTGAGTTCTGGCAAATTTGTTGGTCTGTGTTGGTACACTTTTGATTTGAGATAGCCCCACAGAAAAAATCACGTGGAGACAAATCCGGCAAATGCAGTGGCCAACCAATATCACTCCGTAAAGAGACAAGATGGCCTGGAAACAAGTTTCTGAGAATTTCAAGTGACCTTCTAGAGGTATACGATGTGGCGCCATCTTGCTGAAACCATATATCTTTCAGATCAAGATCGTTGAGTAAACCGTTAACTAATGGAGGAAGAAAATTCTCAAGCAATTCACAATAGCACTCTGATGTTACTGTCACTGTAACTCCACCCTCTTCAAAGAAATAAAAACCCCACACACAAAATTACCTAAGGCACATCAAACTGTAACTTTCGGACTACAGAGTGGTCGCTGGTGGAGTTCTCAAGGAATACTGTCAGACCAGTACCTAAAGTTCTATTTGTTGACCATCCCCGATAAATGAAAATGGGCTTAGTCACTGGAGATCAGTACTGCTGTTGGGGGAATGCTCTGCAGAATAACCTGACACAAAGTTTTATGGATTGGATAGTCCTTATCATTCAACATCATTTTGTAGGGATGCATGTGGAGCAAGCTGTGTAAAAGTCTGCAGAGACTACGATCAGACATGTTTAATGCAGCTGTGTGTTTGCGTGCAGATCGCTTGGGAGACTGCCGTATGGAAGCTCTTGCAGCTGCCACATCTTTCGGTCTTGTTACACTTCTAGGGCAGCCAGGACTCTTTTTTTAAAAGTTGAACCTGTTCGTCTAAAATATGAAACCCAACGACGAATTGTTGGTGCAGCTGGAACCAGATCATGATGCCCAAGCGAAAGCATATTCAGAAGGCCCATTGCATTGTTATCACAGATTCACCATTCGTAACAAACTCTTCAACAACAAAAGCATGATGCTCTCTGCTCCACGCCATGATGGTAACTAAAAATGGCATGCGCAAACAAATCAAAAGAGACCACGCCCACTGCTGTACCTCTACTATGAGCGAAGCAATGCTTCTGCCAAATCAGAACGTTCTTTCTGCTGCACCCTGTACTTTTGATTAAAACAGTACAATGATGATTTCCATGTATTTGTATATTAAATTTTGGCATTATAAATTTTACAACAATTTTAAATTGTGAATGAAATGTTTAACTCAATATAATTCTTTTGTGATTTGGACATTAAATAGTTATTTATATTCATGGTTTATCTAATTCAATTCAACTTTAATTGTAAATTTTATACATCATGATCAAAAAGTTGTGCAATCCAATCTTCAAATATCTATATTATCATCTACAACATAACCACCAAATATTTTTCTCAACAGGCAGCAGCACTTGTGATTTGTGACTCATGTTGCATGTTGACTTCAAAAAGCAGAAGTCTGGATGGACTATAGTAGGTAATTGCTTTGTATTGCAAGTGGTATGTTTTTTCCCCAGATCCATCATATATTTGTTGTGAGCAGTAACCCCCACACAGTTGATGAGCTTAAAGTTAGCATTGCTAACTTTAAGCTCATCAACTGTTGACACTGTTTTTGACTGAGTTGACACTGGCACATTCTGAGCTTAAAGTTAGCAATGCTAACTTTAAGCTCAGAATGTGCCAGTGTCAACTCTATTTGAAGTGATGGTTAATCTTATTGTGAAAGAAAGTAAAAACATGATCTCTGTGTGTTAGGACATATTTTATATTAGATGACACTATGTACCATTGATGCACTTTGCATTCTTTAAGTCATAGGTTACAATTTTTTTTATCCACTACATCTGTGTGGCATGTTGTCTGCTTGCATTCAGTCTTTCTTTCTGTTACCTGTAACTGTACCCAATTAAAATGTCTATACACAAAAGATTTGTTTATTTGCTTCATTTCTGACACTTACGAAAAGAGAATGAGCATGTATCCAGGAAGAATGTGGCCATTTTGAACACAGAGTTCAATGCTGTAACCATCATCTTTAACATTAAACCCTGTTCTAAAAACATTGTGATTTGACATTATGACAATCCTTGTAAACACAATTCTGTCCCATTATGTACTACTGTACATGTTTGGTTGCATGATTTTTCAATTGCACTGTATTATTATATAATGTGTGTGTGTGTATGTGTGTGTGTATGTGAAATGTTTTTTTGACTGTTTTACTAAAAATCTAAACAGCTATATATAGAAGTTATTAGTTTTTGACATTTAAAATAGTAACCTCCATTTGTAAGATAATGCTTCCAGCAATTCTTTCACTTTTGAAAATGCTCCTGGAGTTCTTCTATAATAATAATGTAGCTCATCTAACTAATCTGTAATTGGCATTGACACATTAAACACCTTACATACTTATTCCAGTAATATTTAATAAAAATTATAAAAGTTTTTGGCCAGTGAGAAGCCTTCCTCAAGTGAACAGCTGCTCCACAGATAGAACATTCAAAACAGAGAAATGTTCTAAACAGAATATCTATATCTTCAAACCTGTCTGTCTAGAAATTTTTTTTATTTCCATGAGATTCAAGATAGACAGGTTCAAGTGTATTTCAAATAATAATAATCATTAAATTGTCTTATCTATAATTTTAATAGTTTTCTAGTATTATTGTTTCTCCTTATTTTATTGTTTTTGTTTTCCATTCCCTGAAAAAACAATCATCAATGTTGCACTGTACAACTGTTAAGTATATAATTAAAAACTAAAATGATTTAGTAATACAAGTTGAAAAAAATTTGATTTTGATTAAAAATTCTTACCCCTTTCACTCCACGCAAATCACCTTTGAGCAAATTATCCAGAGGAAACATAACAATGTTGTTTAAATTTTGCATCTATAAATTAATTTAAATAAATCATATACTATTTAATAAATAATATATATTAATTCAAATATAATATTTTTATCAATACATGTTAAAAACATTAACAATTATGGTTAAATTCTAAATATTAAATTTTACTCATATCATCCTAAAATCAAAATATTTCATTACAAGTTCTTAAAATGTATCAATAGTTCATAATATTAAAAATAAATTATTGGAACAATTTATCAAAAAAAATTTTAACACAGTAGAAGTTTGTTAATCCAGTACCCATAGGACCAAAGTGGCATTGGATTATCAAACTGCTGGATAAACGAATGCTTTTGTATTTTCACAAAACTTCAGTAAGTTATATGCAATCCGAACATTGTAGACATTGCTATGTATTTAGTATCAGCATACATTGCTGTAAGCTTCCAATTTGTTTATACATGTTCTTTAATCAATCTGAAGATGATACAGTGCAAAACTATACAGTATTAATTGAAAAACCTGCAAAGTTAATGAACACATAATTGCACAAAATAACATTTATAATAATTCTTGTGCATACATGATAATATTTATTTTCCAGGCATACCATATACAGTAGAATATCATTTTAACAGATTTCTTGGGCAACCAAAAATCATCTGTTGTTCTGAAAATCTGTTATATTGCAAACAACAGATTTCTTGCACACCCAAGAAACAATCCATTATTTGAAAAAAAATTTGCTTTTTAACCACTACATATAAGAAATATTGTATTTGAAATTATTTAGTCTCTATCCTTTATTATATATAAATATATATGTTACAAGATTGTATATTATGCCTTTACATATGTATGACAAAGCTGACAGACTATATGTACTGTAAGCCCCAAAGAGAGGCAATGTATGCACGTTCATTATTATTTCACTTAACAGCAATGTTCATTCAATAAAATAAAATAAAGACTACATATAGTTTATCAAATTACACTGAATAGAAGTTTGAGGTCCTCCTAACTACTTTTGAGACATTGATAAAATTGATTCATTTGTTAGGACTGTGTCGTCAATGTCATCATCATCCTTCCAAAAGTGTCCTAACAATATTTATTGTTGAACACTTTCAAACATATCTGTGATGTATAATTGCTTGTAGCCTGCACTTTCTTTGCATAGAAATTGTATAGCATGATATGGAAATTCAGTACTTTGAATACATTGTAATGCCAACTGCTTTCTGCAAATTTAACAAGATTTATGCATTCAGTTGTCTCATGCCAGGCGGTTCATTCACTTCATTATCTTTGTCTTTTCTGTTTCTTCAGCTCTTTGTGCATTCTTAATGCTTTCAATGATTTCAACACAAGTCAAATCTTCCACAACAGCTTCACTTTTATCTACATGTAGCCTCTCATCAGTTTCTCTGGAAAGTGCACCATTGAATTATTCTCAAATGTAATTTTGAGAATCATTTGTATGTTGTCAGTAGGACTTCATCAACAACAGAAGAGTCATCATCATAGAATAAATAGTCATGATGCATAACAGCAGACCAACATTTCTGCCATAACTTTTTCAAAATAGATTTGCAAACACTATTCCATGACAGTGCAATGCCACAACCCAATTTCACATTTATCTTGTATACTTGAAAAAGCAATAAATTATTACTATCTACAAATTCCTCAAAAACACTGATATTCCTCTGCAGGAATATGATTGGCAGACCAGACTTTGTTCTCCACAGATATCCAATTTACAAATGCTACAGTAGAACCTCGATTATCCGCCCCCCCCGATCAACCGACCCCTTGATTAACCGACCGTCCTAGTCGGCAAATTTCAAATGTCCGCTAGTGATGTGGCGCTACAATATTTGGCTATGTCTTGGCTACTTTAATATTATTTTTACGTGTTTTAGCTGGCAACACTTATTCGACCATGAAAGGGAGCCAGTATTTAAACGAAGCTTAATTTTCTAATTTTTAACAATACAATAGCAACGATTATTATCTAATATACTAATTACATGGGATATAATAATATACTACACTAATAATGGATTTTTTCATACTTTTCGGTTATCCGACTTTTCAATTATCCGACCAACCCCAGTCCCCAATTGGGTCGGATAATCGAGACTCTACTGTAATGGATTTTTTCATACTTTTCGGTTATCCGACTTTTCAATTATCCGACCAACCCCAGTCCCCAATTAGGGCGGATAATCGAGGTTCTACTGTATGCCATTATTTGAATCTGAAGACAACCACTGGATAAAGAATATGCCTCAACAATGTTAATTTTGGCATGAAACTGTTTTATTTTTAAATGATCATTGAGCCAATAATTTGGTATTCCTTCAGAGTATTTTGTACAAAGCTGCATCTAATTCAGTAATTTTTGATTTTTCTAAAAAACAGCTTTTGTTTGTTTTTTTTAATCATAGTTCTTCAACAAGCTGAAATTAAAATTGTTCATAATTTTTGGCCAGATCACATTTTTCTAGTTGTCTGATGATTTCTATTTTCTTTATTACACTCAGTTCTCTGTGTTTTCTTTTCATGCATTGCTACTTATCCCACTTTCATCTCTTCCCATTGTATGATCAAATTACATATGTTGCATAAATTCTGACATTATTACCGAGTGGAAGTTGATAAGCAATGTATGGATGTTAAAGCATCTCTTATAGATGTTACCAAACAGACTTACTGAGGATTGAATTCTTTCTGAAACCTGTAAATATCAAATGATGCTTTCAAATCCAATCCCAAAAGATGTTTGTACCAACTTTGTTTGGTGATTATGATGTAAATGTGTATGTAGCAGAGGAAAACACCAGTAAAAGTGTCTGACCCAATACACACAAGGTATTGTAATAAGTTATTTTTCTTGACCACATTGCCCTCAATTTCATGGTCAACCTCCCAACATGTAGCAATGTACACAACAACAATCACCTTTTCCTTAATTTCCACCAGGGACTTTAGCATACCGAATGTCCAAACAAATTTCAATTCAAAAAATACTAGCATGCTGAATTTTACTGAACAATTCCAAACTTCTACTGTAAAAGCAAATGGAATTACATGATAAATTTGATCTTACCAAAGTTTTCATAAGAGCTGATAATTCTTTGGTTACAATGGAAAACTTTATAAAAGCAGCACCTTAAAAATATAATAAAAATCAAATATAATTTTCAAATAAAACAATGTATTAAGTAATTTAAACTTTTCTATGAACATTTAAAATTTTATTTTATCCTTTATTAAAAATATTGATCTAGTGGAAGTTTGGCTTTAAAATATGCAAAAGAAAACAAAATCAAAATTTTTAATAATAAGTTAAATTACAAATAAATAAATTAAATTATTACTTGTTCAGCTAGCCAATAGTCTTAATAAAAGAAAGAAGCATTTTCAGTCAAATAATAAAGCATTTGAATCATCTTCAGCTTAGAAAAAAAAATTATATTAGAAAATAATTGAAATTAAAATATTTACTAACACCACACGTTTCTTACACTTTCAGCAATGAATATTTATTACCACAAACATTTTTGGACTCTTTCAGAGGCCTGCTTCATGTTACAAACATTACCTATCAAATGTTGGCAGAGATTTTTTAAATTTGGAATGCTCTATTAATTCCATTCTTCCAATGATATATCATTTAAATAAATTTTTTTGTTGTTCCAAAAACATTAGTACAGGTAACCCCGTATAACATGGGAGTTACGTTCCAAAAAATTGCCGTGTTATACGAAACACAGAACTAGTGCAAAAAAAAGGGCTAGCTTCCAAAAATTAAAAAACATGCTGTTAAATCCTTATTTAAATCGAATTTATTATTCACTTTTTCATAGGTAAAATACTTATTTATTATTTAAGTAAATATTTTACCAGAGGATTATTCATTCTATATGATGATCTCAGCATGAGCATCATCAACTGGTAACAGTTTTTGAATGTGTTCGTTAATAGCGGTCGCTCTGCAATGAGAGTGCGCTGCTGTTTGTAGGCATTTAGGAACGACAGTGAAAGAAAGATGGCGGCACCCGCACTATAGATAGTATCGTGATGGAGGAATCTATAATTCTAAAATGAGCTTTTAGAAGCAAAAGAAGAGTCCCAATTGTAAAATTTAACCATTAAATGGATTATTGTTGAAAGAGCATTCAAAGTAGCCACGAAAACAATTAGAATGCTCG
>NW_019385039.1:82824-83770 GCF_000671375.1 Centruroides sculpturatus
TCCGCGGAAGTTCTTTTATACTTCCGCGTAACTCCGCGTATGAAATCAAAATTGTGTAAATTTAGACTAAAATTTGTTAGTCTAAATTTACACAATTTTGATTTCATACAGAAGCAATCTACCATATAAATCAAGTATTAAGTGAAATAAATTTAACTAATATAGACTAATAAAAAATACATACCTAATTAATAAAACAAATTTGTATAATATTTATGTTATGGAATAAATGATATATAAAATTATGCAAAACTTTCTGTTGGAAGTTCATTACAATAATAAATATAAAATTTAAACAAGCAATTATTTATTGGACTTCATCACAATACAGGGCTGCAATTTTTAATCATATTTTTAATTTAACTTAAAATACTTGCTTTCCACTTCAAATTAGTACCACAGTGCCCCTATATATCATACTTTTCCATTAGCAATGGAGTTGTGCTAGTCATCTATCTAACTCGATTCAGGGGAAAATTCTTTAATTGAAATAACATGACTTCTGATTTGCACCTGAAGTTCATATATAGTTAACTGGGGCCTAGTGCCCTAACTAAGCTTTCCATATCTGGTGATCAATTTCATTTATCTAACACCATTCTAGAGATTAAGAAAAGACAGACAGATGGACACAATTTTTTAGTACATAGATAGGTCTATAATTTTTTAACCCTTATTTTCCCAAAGTACCGATCTGCCTTCCCCCCTTCTTCATAACGACGTTCTGGGGTAACGATTCGTCGATACCGTAATAAAAATCGATTTTAATGAAAATTCTTGGCAACAGATGCCACCACTTGACGGTAGTGTGTTGTTTACCATCTGTTTCACATATTTGTGTCCAGGTGGTGTTTTGTCGACTCAAAAATTTTTATTTAGCGATTTTTTTTTTAATTTAAATATTTTCAAATTTATTTTATAGCATATTTACGTAATAATATTACTA
>NW_019385039.1:83825-107290 GCF_000671375.1 Centruroides sculpturatus
TAGACTTGCCAATGATTATTTATTTTTAACTTAAAAAACAATTTCGAAATAACCAAATGGTTAGGCTGTGTACACATTAGGCATTTTTAAACGTGCATTTTAAAAAACCAAGAGTTCTGCATACGTATACATACTCAAACGCGCGTTGATAGATTTTTGTTAGAATGCGCGTTTCGCGGGTGTCAGCCGCGCGCTTTGAGATATATGTGCTGCCATGTTGTTGTACATTCGATTGCACATGTTCAGGTAGAGTGGACATACATTGGCTGAAATGGAGAATGATCATTTCGATACTGATCTATTTATTGATGAAATCTAAAAAAGACCAGCCATCGTCAAATGATTTTATAGATATTCTAAAAGAATTTAAAAATTTGGGTTCATATTGTCTTAGTTTTGGGTACAACGTCACAAACATTCCATGTGTCAGTCTATCTCATAATATTGGGTTCACCTAAAATTCTCTTTGCCTCTGCCATCGTCTTCTATAGCGACGATGGAGGAGGCACATACAAGCAATTACTTTCACGCCCATTTCCAAACCGAGCCAGTGCTCACACTCCACCAAACAGTCGTCGAATGCCGAGCTAACGCGCGGTGTGTATGCTGCTAATGCACGTTTAATGCAACGCAAAACGCCTAATGTGTACACAGCCTTAGGTTAACTTTTACTCTTTAGAACATGCAAAGACAATCCGTATTTAAATAAGTAAATATATATTTATTTATTTATTTATTTTATCCAGTTTTATGAGAAGCCACTGAAAAGAAACACAGGAAATATATGACTTCTAGCATATTACCAATCTTCTAAAAATATTTGAATTAAAATAAAGATAATTAAATAAACCTCAAAGCTTTCACCAATCAATTAAAAAATTAATAGCCAAAGGAAAAATGTTTAGACATAATAAAGTAATCTGATTCTAAAATCTAAATACACAAAGTTTCTTTCTTGATGTAATATGAAACTATTACGTTGTTCGGAAAGTAAGTTCGTTTTTTTTTACTACTAGACGGATTAGTCTTATTTTTCCTGCCATTTTCATTCTAAACTATATTATCATTATATATTTTGACAGCTAAGATTTTAAGGCTTATTTGTAAAAACTTTTGTTTGATTCTGTGCAATTTTTCATATTTTGTGTCCCATCAAGTATGAAAGATCGAAAGCAGCATTTTCGGCATATTTTGCTCTTTTAGTACCGAAAAGCTAAGGATGCTGTTCAAGCAAGAAAAAAATTGTGTGACATGTATGGTGGAGATGTATTGACAGAACGATAGTGCCAAAACTGGTTTACAAAATTTCGTTCTGGCAATTTCAATATCGAAAATGCACCACATTCTGGATGGCCAATTTAAACCAATGAAAACAAAATAAAGGTACTAACTGAAGCAAACTGCTGAATAACAACACGTGAAATCACCAAGAGATTAAATTTGTCAAATTGAACTGTTTATAATTACTTGAAACAAATTGGTTTCGTTTCAAAGCTCGATATATGGGTTCCACATGTTCTTAAGGAGAGATGCTCTCTTTGGTTGGATTTTAAGAATTTTTTTTTTTGGAGCTTTTACCAGACAATTTAAGAATTGATTCGAAAGTGTACTGCCATCGAGTAAACAAATCGAGTAATATCATCAAACAGAAAAGATGGCCAGAATTGATGGACAAAACAGTTGTAGTGTTTTACCACGATAATGTCAAATTTCACACAAGTTTGGTAACTCGCCAGAAACTGTTATAACTTAGATGGGATGTGCTATCACACCAACCATACTCGCCAGATCAAGCACACTCAGATTATTACTTGTTCCGGTCTATACAAATTTTTTTAACTGTAAGACATTTACTTGAAATGACAATGTCAAAAATCACTTGGATCAGTTTTTTGTAAGCAACGATCAAAACTTCTATGAATGTGAAATCATGCTACTATCAGAAACAATGACAACAGGTATTTGACCAAAATGGTTGATATATAATTCAATAAAATATTTATTTATTATAAAAATATTGTTTTTTTTTCCACGGAAAAAAAACTAACTTGCTTTCCGAATGACCCAATAAATCTAATATCCTTTTAAGTTCTTTATTCTTATTTTCAATAGATATTGTTTCATAGGTTTTTTAATTTAATAAAATGTAAAGGACTCATTAACTTATTAGTAAACATAAATAATATTTGTAAACAAATAACTGCAAATATAAATAATATTTTTAACTGAACATAAGTTAAACATTATTATTTAGTTTATATACATATAACTTTAATATTTCAAGCTTATTTTTAATTAAAAAGTATTTTTTTTACCAATATCAGGTTCCTGGTCCTTTGTCATAGCATTGGCCCCTAAACGGTCCAAAGCTTTAGAGAGGTAGACTTCATTATCAACATGAGCTGTAAAATAATCCATTAATGCATATAAATATTATAAACATAAAAATAAATTTGATATTCATAATTGTTACTTATACATTATTTTAAAATATAATGATTATTTTCTCTACAGTATAAGTTATACCACAAAGAATATACAGTCGACCCCCTATAACACTGTTGATAATTCCATTTTATATGAATTCCATGTTGTATGAGTCACTTAGATTTTACTGGGCTGTGCTGGGCTGTGAACAGCTCACATATTTGTAAAATCTAAGTGACTCGTACAACATGGAATTCATATAAAACGGAATTATCAACAGTGTTATGGGGGGTTTGACTGTATTCTAATATACAGAAAATAAAATATTTAGATATTTTGATAATCAATATTAAAGTGTTTCTCATGTAAAATATACTAAAACTGTACATTGTGAAAAGCATAACAAATCGTAAATAAAAATAAATAAAATGTAAGTTTTTATGAAGTGAAATATTGAAAATTTTTTAAAAATGCCAGCAATGAGTTGCATAACTTTCTTGGCAACAAATTTAAAATTGTATGTGACACTATCTCTTGTTTTATTATAAATTTTTTTATTATTATTAATTATTATAAAATGGTAAAAAGCTTAATTTTGAAAGTAGAGATGAGCTTGATAAAAAAAAAATTATAAATGTTAATAATGAGTAAAATCTTCATGTGACCCCTCTCTACCTTTCCATTCCCTTGACCTTTAATTACCAAAATTTAATAGCATCAATCTCCCTAATATACAAACCTCTCTGCAAAATTTCAGAAATTTTCAACAAAACACACCAGAGTTATTATGCTTCAAAAGTGGTTGAACAAAATCGGCCCCTCAAAAACCAAACCATTCAAGCAATTTCTTTCTATTTTATTCTTATTTATTTTATTGTATTTTTTTCTTTTTTACAATAAAATAGCCACTAGATTTGTCAATTTCTAAAAAGTTAATTCTAAGGGTTCTTCATTCCAGAAATAAAAAATTTTAGATTTGACATTTTAAATCCTCATAATGGCTCTAGGTGAGAATGACTTTATTTGTTTATTTACAAATACTACAAATGATTCCCTTATAGACAAAGTTTGCCATCCCCCAAATAACATAAAATAACAAAACCTGAGAAAACAACAAATAAAATTGTAGGATTTTGTTGCAATAACCAAGTCAAAAGAAATATAGAATTCTTTTACAAAATAGTGTGAATTTATGGAAATCAATGTAAAGTCTATCTTCGATTATATTAGTAAGTTTATGGTGACAGAAGAAAAATGATTTGGCAAAAACAGCAAGATGGCAAAAAAAGAACAGAAATACAGGTAGACTGTCTTCTATTGACTGAAGTAATATGTAGGTTAATATAACAAGATGGGAGAAATTAATTGAAAATTTGATCAAAGTAATTGATATGTTTAGATAAATCTGGTAAGCCTAAGCAAGATTGTGCAACTTCAGGAGAACCTGTGTATGGTAACTGAGCCAGTTTGTTGAGTAAAAGAAACATTTTACCTAATTGAGAATTGAGTTTGTTTAACAGATAGGGAGACACTGAAACCCGGACAAGTAAAGCATAATCGAAAAGAGACTAAATGTTAGTAAAAAAGATGGCACATAATGTATTATTATTTGAGATAGTCTTGAAATTACACCAAAGCATTTCACAGAAACAAGTAATGCAAATACAAGATGAGCTAAGATAGACTGATACTACAGTTCTTCTCAAAAGGTGCCAACATAGTTAAAAAGTGAGCAATGAATGGTGCAAATAGAAGATTGGGTACAGACCAATCTTCTATTTGCACCATCCATTTCTGTAAAATGTCATTTCCATTAATTTGGTGATGCTCTGCATTTTCTCATTTACCTTTTTCTGTATCTCTCATAGTTTTCAAGATAGGAATATTAACTTCCAAAATTTTACTGCTAGGGTGTTGCTATCAGTTTCATCTGGTAGTGCATTATCACTTTCCCATATCAATACCTAACTTCCCTTATAATACTATTTATATTCAAAAGTTATTTGAATGACTTAGGATTTCACCATGCACACTATATACATATATATAATATATATAAATAAACACACACACTAATACATAATAGTGATACATTGCCAACCAATTATTTAAAAAAATAATTGTACAACTACTATGGACTTTTTGCCAAAGTATTCTAAATCAAGCACACACAAAATAATGATACCATCATAACTGCCTTTCTCTTGAGTAAGAGAGAAAAGGAACTACTACTATTACTAATAAAAATAGAGCATTAATGTCAATTACAAAGTTGTAAAGAATGATAAAATATAAAATTTCATATTTTCTTTCATCCTAAAATACCAAACAGGGCCTTAGAACAAGCTGTAAAAAAAATGGCACTTGAGTACATCACTTCTTAACAAGAGTGCAATGCATGAGGATTTTATTTTCCTTTTTAAACTCTTATACACTGTAAGCACTAAATGGGTCATTTTTTAGCAAGCTCATTATGAGTTTATCAGATAGATCCTCCAAAAAATTCCTTGGATTTTTTGACCCATCCAGATTCAATTCCAAGTTTCCCAGTGGTAGGCAGTTACCTTAGCTGCTCAGCCATCTAGCCTGCATAAGCGATTGTTAAGTGAAATGTACAACAGATTACATATTTTCTAATTTGTAATACAGTAGAGCATCGATTATCCGACCCCCGATTAACCGTCACATCGGTTAACCGACCGTTCTAGTTGGCAAATTTCAAATGTCCGCTAGTGATGTGGCATTACAATATTTAGCTATGTCTTGGCTACTTTAATATTATTTTTGTTAAATTTTTGCATGTTTTAGCTGGCATCAACAGCTTGACCATTGAAGGGAGGCCAATATTTAAATGAGACTTAATTTTCTAATTATGAGTGGTTGTTTGTTTCGTGAGCAATAAAATAATTTAAAAATAATTTTTAACAATACAATAGCAATGATTATTATTTTAGAAAAAAATTTGTTAGGCTAAACATCAATGAAAATTCAACGCAAAGTTGGTTAATAGCGATATACTAATAAACTAATTACATGGGATACTAATATCCTAATATACTATACTAATAATGTATTTTTTCCTTCTTTTCAGTTATCCGACCAACCTGAGTCTCCAATTGAGTCAGACAATCGATGCTCTACTGTACTCACACAGCCATGGTAAGATCAAATAATCCAGATAAACAGAAAACACAAAATATCAGTGGATTTGTACATTTCTTTACATTTACACACTTATTCCTACAAAAGGCTGCTTATGCTATTAAAATGGATGATATGTTATCCATGCAAAATTGTGCAACTTCAAACATATAGACTTATATCATTGCAGATTTGAGTGCCATATATGCTAATATATAAATCTACCTCAAGATTTTCAGCTCATAATTCTGATTTAGACATATACCCATCATATAAATCAATCCCCAAACATGTGATAGATTAATGGTACGTTAGAACTGAAATGTGGATACAGTATATGACAACCTATGGCAAAACATATAATATAATACAACTTGCATCAAGACACTAACTGTAACATCTTTCAACAGATAATATACATACAGTAGAGCGTCGATTTTCCGAATCAATTGGGGACTGGGGTTGTCCAGATAACTGATTTACGTACGAAAAAATAGTTTAACGTATCCGATGTCGAAATTTTTATCCGTTGCGTGTCGCATCACGTTGAATTTTCATCGATGTTAAGCCTAACAAAGACTATTATATCGTTAAAAATTATTTTCTTATTTTGTACAAACAAAATAAATATATTTAAAAATATAAAAATAATAAAAAATTATACTTTAGATGTTAATTTAGTATCAAAAACGTAAAATATTTGAGTAACCCAAGACATAGCCAAAGATTGAAGCACCACAGCACTGGCGAAAATTTAAATTTGCCGACTGTAATTCTTTCGGATGATTGACTTTCGGAAAATCGACGCTCTACTGTAGTTTATGGTACATACAAAAAGTAACATGGATCACCAAGTAATCATTAAAAATCTTCAATAAATTATCTTTGTAAAACCTTTAATGTAAATCAGATATATCAGTAAAGATATACATACCAAAGTCAATGTGTCTAATAAAATAATTGTTTACATAGTATCTCAATAGTACGACTAAGGTGTGTTTCAAATTTATACGGACACGAAAAAATTAAAGTGAAACCTAAATTTGCTGCATTAAGTGACAAATGTTTTATTAAAAATAACATGGATTTACTTGTTTCCACACTGCAAAATAAGAATTATAATCAAACATTAACATTTTGTCACTGAAAATAATATTTTTGAAAATTTTGTACAAAAAAACTGTTACATATTTATCCGGACAGGTTTCAAATTGCAAAGTTTTCTTACAATTTATTGGCCAATGTACCACCACTTAACTTAATTACATTAAATACTCGATTCGGCATTGTTTCAGTTAGATTCTAAAGGAATTCAATCTTATGTTTATCCCAAGTATCTGAAATTGCTGCCTTCGAATCATGAATTGTGGGAAAACTGCTTTCCATTGGCATAAACTGTACGAACCATCATCCCCCAAAGATTTTCCATCGGATTCAGGTCAGGCTTCTAGCAGGCCATGTCATCAGATTAATATTTTTACGTTTAAACCACATTTTTGTTGATTTAAAGGCATGCACAGGAGCATTGTCTTGTTGAAAAATCCAATTTGGTCCCCAAATATTTGGTCCAGCATCAAATAAATGATCCTGAAGCATGCTTTAATACTTCTCTGAATTCATTCTTTGAGTTATAAATGCTAAATCTGTGGTTCCATTGAATCCAAATGCACCCCACACTATTATTGCTCTTCCATCCATTTAGCATTTTGAAAATATTTGTTTTTCGGTTCTTAAATCGTGCCAATAATATTTTCAACTGTCTGGACTATCTAAGATGAATTGTTTTTCATCACTGAACAAAACTTCAATCCATTCTTTGGACTGTTATGTGTTTTTGTACCCAATCAAGTTTGTCACTTTTGTGCTTTAATGAAAGTGGTGGCATTATAGCTTTTTTCTGAATTTTAACATTGGAGATTTATTTAAAACTCTCCACACTGTTGTGCTGCTACAAGGTAAGTCTAATTCTTGTTTTATTTTTCTTACTGATGTTTGTTTTGTGGAGCAAACCTTGATGATTTGTCTTCAATCTCGAGGTATAAGCTTGGGTTTCGGACCTGTCTTGAATTTTGGTACATCCTACCACGTTTTTTTGATAAATAATCACCAACAGTTGATTTTGGATGATTTATATACGCTGCAATTTCTCTTATTAACTCGCCTTGTGATTTATAGGCATCAATCTGCTCTTTTTCATAATCAGATAAATTCTTTGTTCTACCAATTTTAGAACGTTGAACAACAAAGAATTTGTATTACAATTAAATATGTAAGCTGATTTGCATATTTCAATGCTTGAAACTAAACAATATTCTATTTAAGTCATGAAATGAGTGCCTGTCCGGATAAATATGTAACAGTTTTTTTGTACAAAATTTTCAAAATTATTATTTTCACTGACAAAATGTTAATGTTTGATTAAAATTCTTGTTTTGCAGTATGGAAACAAGTAAATCAATGTTATTTTTAATAAAACATTTGTCACTAAATGCAGCAAATTTGGGTTTCACTTTAATTTTACCGTGTCCGTATAAATTTGAAACACACCTTACACATAATACATGATAATAGAACACTACAGAATGGTTTTGTTTACATGCCTGCATTTGCATCAGTTATGAGGTCTAAACCTCACCTGACAAAACAAGAAACATACCACTGAACTAACATTAATAAAAGGAGATACATCCTTTGCATGAGGTTGGGAAAGCAAAGAAATTGGATACTGTAAAATTCACATTCAAATTGTCACATTCCCAGTCATAGATTGCATGAGAGAGAGAGAGCGACATTAATAGAAAATTTGCAGTTACTTAGTAGGTCAAAATCGAAAAAGTGAACCCCTCCTCAAAGGGGAATGTGACTGAGAACCATATGGATGCAGCTGCATCCTCTCCGAGAGGAAAAAAAAATCATTTTCGTTTATTTACAGGCAATCACTCAAAGAAATATAACTCAACACTTTGCGAAGAGTAGGTCCATATCAGGGTGAATGGGGATGGTCAAGTGTGACCTGTGCAACCGAATTGTGCCCCAAACAGGTCAAGTACCAATTGGGATGGAAAAAGTGATAGATTAAAACCAATTGAAAATAAGAATTTGGGGACAAAATTGAATAAAAACCTGTGTTCCCACAGACATGAAGTCTTATTTGTCTGGTAATTCCTGTTGTCTCCTGAGTCTGCTCTGGTGTTCCCCATCCCTGAGTGATTTCCCCTTTCTATGCTAATGATAGAGGAGTACAAGACTTTGCTCTCACATACAAGTCCTTTTCTCACCAAAATGAACTGAGCCTGAGCACATGACAATGGGATTGGCCTTGTCTGGGAAACAAAGACCACCAGTGATAAATACCAACATTATCTCTCCTCCAGAGAAAGTGACAGGACAGTGAACAGGAAAGTGACAGAGAAAGTGACAATAAAATATATTTATAATAATGCCTATTTTAAATAACTAAGTAATTAATAATTATTTTTATCACTTGTAATTATTCAAAAATATACGTAATAATGTAAAATTAATAAAATATAATACCATTGCCACTATTAAATATGGCTTTTACTGCTTTCTTCATTTTTGTTAAACCATCTCTGTCAAAATCAAGTGTCTGAAAATAAAAAATAATTAAATACCTAAGTATTATTCCTTAAAATAACATTTTGAATATTTAAAATCTATTAATGTTCAATTAAAACTGAAATTAATATTTTCAGTATAAAGGAAATCCAAAAAATATCAATAAATTATTATATTAGCAACAATCTAAAAATAAATTCAAAAATATAATCAAAGAATAATTCTACATCAAGTATATATTAAAAGCACCAAAATACACTTTAATCCAGTAGAGAACAAAAATTTAATGACAAACTAACATTTTCAACCTTATTCAAAAGCTATAATCAGGGTCTAAGGATAAAACAAATTCAAATACAACACAGAATTCAAAGTAATTGGAGAGATATATGTCATGAGAAGTCACATGCACAGGTGTTAAACTATAAAATTATTAAATACAAACTGGGTTTGAAGGAAAGATAAATACAAAATAATAATAATTAAATAAATAAACACCAATAAAATAAGCATTAATAGAAAATTAAGAAAAATATACAAAAATTAAATCAATCCTTACAAAATTAAACAATTTGTAGTTAGTACTTAATACAATCAATGATGCCTATCATTTATTGACTTGAAATAAGCCCTCCATGCATGTGACAAAGATATAGTGTATATTTATTGTGTGTATTTTTCTTAAATTTCTATTATTGTTTATTTTATTGATATTTATTTATTTAATCATCATCATATTTTGTATTTATCTTTCCTTCAAACCCAATTTATGTTTAATAATTTTATATTTTAACACTTACACATGTGACTTCTCATGATATGTATTTATCCAATTACTTGAATTTTGCATTCTACTCAAATTTATGTTCCATCTTTAGAACCTGATGACAGCTTTTGAATAAGATTGAAAATGTTAGTTTGTCATTAAATTTTTGTTCTCAATTGGATTAAGGTGTAGTTTAAATGTTATTATTATTAACAATTCCAGTATTTAACTCTTTCAACATGAAATTGGCCAGTTGATTTCATTAAAATGAAATCAACCGGCCAATTTCATTAAAATCGGCAATTGGTTGATTTCATTAAAATGAAATCAACCAATTGAAAAGTTGTTAGACTAGTTTTGCTATACAAGTTGTAGTCAGGTATACAAGTTTGCTATCCTCTTGTAACCTGAAGTTTACTGGTAAAAACAATTTAGTCATTAGCAACAGAAATAGAGTGAGTTTTCAAAGCTTAGAGTTGAAGTGTGGTTTACAAATAAACAATGTAAGACTAAATCTATAATTAATTTTAGTTTAAAAACTCTTGCAAGCTTATTGGATTTTCTTGAGAAGTGAAATATATTCTCTCATGTCATCTTATGATGACTAACCCTGGGTTTGTATGCAAATGTATGTTTTTCCCCATAAATGCTATGTTGTTATAACCTTGATATAAATAAGATTTAGGTCAAAGTGCATCAAATTAAGGTTGTCCAATAATGCATATTTCATATGCAATTTTAAAAACTCATATAAAATATGTGCTTATAATTTTTATTGTGTATTTTTCAGATTTGACCATTTTAGGGACTGAATAAGTACTTGTTTATAACTTAAGTATCTATATCAATCAGAACCTTGATAATCCCAGTAAATAATTTATTTTACTGTACATTTCTAAATTGGAATTCACAGAACCGTGCATTCCAATTTAGAATATTGTTAACCTGAAGCAGATATTGTATAACATCAAAAACATTACTCGAATGTACTGTACATTAAATTATTTGCTGGGATAATCAAAATTTTGATTGGTGAGTCTGTTTCTGCTATCTGTGAAATGAATTTTTTTTGCACATGTATAATTCATGTGAAAATACCCCTCTGCCATCCAATTATTGATGGAAGTGCAAAATTCAAATGTTTGCACAGTTTAACTTTCATTCTTTTAATTACCCCACAATCAAACACATTTGCATTACCATGTAAACCTGTCATTTTTTAAATTCTCAAAATTCTTTGAATTAATTAGATTAAAATTATTGTAAATATTATTTTTATTAATTTAATAATGTAAAATTTAACTCGGTTATCCTTAAACATCTTGTAAACAACTGTATGTATAGAATTAAATTCAATAATGATTGCAGATAGCATAGAAAGTTTAAAAATTTTATTTGAACATATGTGACATAATGGATATTAATAAGAATTGCTCAGATAGTAGTAGTATTCATTTCAACCTACAAATTTTAATGTATATTACTGGCATTTTTAACATGCAAAATGCATATTTCAGGCATTTTAATGTGCATATAGCCTAGTAATACATATATTTCACATTTTTATGTGCATATGTATATGCAAATATTACAATTTTAAACACACAAATCCAGCCTTTATGTATGACCATCTATGCAAATAAAGTAAATTTCACTTTCTGGGAAAAGCAGTGATGTGATTAACAGCTACTGGTTATTAGTAGATAGCTGAATAAGTATTGCATGTTTTTGCATGAAACAAAGGCAAAGGAAAGGATCTGGAGGAGTTATAAAAGAGAATGATTACAGATGCTAGATAAAAAGTTGCAAGCATCTCTTCAACTGCTATCTTTGTGGGTTGTTTCAGAGCAGCAATGGAGAAAGGTCTTCAAATAATGCCAAAACCACTTAGCAACAGCCTTGTCATCAATGTTTGAGGTTAGCAGAGATTGGCCTGCCTTGTTAAATGCAATAGATGTTCTACAGCTGCATCTTTTCACAATGCAATTTAATGCTGATAATTCATAGTCAGGTCAGAGCTAACTCTTGATCAGATGCTGCTATGTATGGATATATGCACCCAACGGCCTGTAAAGACTGCCATATTAACTACACAAAATCAACTCCAATGCCTCAGTTTGGTAGCAAGTACCAAACTGAGATTGGACCATCAAGAAATGAAGAGAGTTGTGTTTTCAAATAAATTGCTTCAAGTTAACAGGCACTGGAGAGTGAGGCATGCAGCAACTAAAAAGGACCATCCTGACATCCAAATCCTAGCACATAGCTGGTGAGGAAGATCAATTATGATATGGATAGGAATTAACACTGACAGACAAATTGTCAAAAGCTGATATTTTACATTTAGCAAGAAGTTTCTCAGATCGTTTTACCAAAAACAATTACTTATTTCTCAAGAAATATGCATCCCAGTATTCTAACTTTCCAGCATTCTTATTTTGCCATAGATTCAATTTGGCAACAAAATAATATTCTACACTTTCTACTCAGCATTCAATATTGTTCATTATCAATAAGAAAAACACATCTTTAAAAATCCAGCAAATAACTTTAAGTTATTTGCTGAATTTTTAAAGGTGTGTTTTTCTTAATGACTATTTTTATCCAGTTGAAAGAAAATATATTGATATTGTTCATTATTCAACATAGTTGCCAGTTGTGCTGTAATAATGATCTTTACATAATGAATAATGTAACTTTACATAATTTAGTTTTCAGTATACATTTTCCATGTAGAAGTAAGGGATGTGCACACATTTTCAGTAGTAGCAACAATCTCACAATAAAGTCATATCCTACTTGGAAATTATGAGCTGGCATACATTGGTGCTCTTAGTTCATTTAGAAGGTTTCCTGAATACTATCAGTCCCTTAACATTCTAGCAGATATAATGTTACTGTTTTATGGTTACTGTCTTTGAAAACGGTAATGACATTTTCTAACAAGATAATGTTTGTTGTCACACAGTTCATGTGGTCCAAAAATAGTGTGATGAATGTGATAATGACTTTCAAGTGTTATATCGGTTCCCTAACTCTTCTGATTTGTTGCGTACTGAACATCTATGAGACCATTTGAACCAGTTGCAGAATTCTGAACTGTCCATGTTTTGCACAGACAGTCTGCTTTTCAAGGGTTCTGTCCTCATGTCTGCTGTGTTTGGCATTTGTCCACTTTTTGTGACAATGATTCCAATTTCCATTTTGTTACAATTATTGATTTTTGACTAATTTTTTCATATATACAAATCCATTAATCTTTTTTTGTTGTTACTGTTGTTGATTGTCAATATTCTTCAATCAAGTGTTGCATATACTTTTTCTTTGTATGTAAAAGAAGTCTAAAGAAAAAATAAACAACACTTTTGAAGATTTTCTAAGCGAAGGAATAATGTTAATGAAAAAGTGTTTATGCAATCTCATAATAACTAGTGATCCTACTTAGGGTCTCAATACGATATTTAGGGAAATTGCTGTTCTACACTACGCTGTATTAGTATAACGACGGTAAAATGATCAAAAGTACAAAATAGATGCAATAAAATAATCTTATATCACATTTAACAATTCATTTTACCATTTCTGTACACTTTACATTAAACCTGAAGAAGACCGAAAAATACATTCAAAAACGTTTCTTTTTTCAATTAAATATTTTACTGGTCATTTAAAGGTTGTTGTGAGTCTATTATAATTAAAATATAATTCATGAGCAAGGAATGTATAAACATTTAGTAAATGATCTAATAGTTATCCAATAATATAATTCATTGAACTAAATAGAATTATTAAAAATTAATTTAGATTAAAATCCAACATCACTGTTCATTGGTTTTCAAGTAAATGGTTCATTTGATGTTATGACCTGAAATAATATACAACTTAATGAATTTATGCATTAATACTCTCTACATCCTTGAATGTTAAATACAATTTCTATATCAACTGAATACATTTGAGTTAGGTAATAAAGCAGAAGCAGTTTTATTAAGAAAATCGAACTATCATAGATGAGAGTAAAATCTAAATACAGTAAAGCATAAAAAATCCCAATTCAGCTGTTGAAAAACAGGTAATAATTACACATATAGTACAGTAAGACCCCGCTTAACATGGGGGATCGTTCCTAGACAACAAAGCGCTAAGTGAAACAGTGTTAAATGAAACCATTATAACAGAGTAAATAAGGATAGGGGAACCGCAACTGAAAATTTTAAAAAATTTACTTTAATTTTAAGTTATTTTTATATTAATTTGTATAATAATATATGTTAAATAACACATAAACACATGCACACAGAAATGTATAATAATATATTAATTAGTTCATTTTTTGTGACGAAAATACTGACTTTTCTGAAAATCTTGTTTTTTTGCAATAAAGTCGTGAAGTTTCATTTGTTGCATTTTTCTCTCCTTAATAAGCAAATATCAGTAACAGAAGATCGCATCCAAAATGCCTCATTTTTGTTGATCAATAAAAATATAAAACAATGGGATCGGTGAAATTTCTAAAAAATATAATTTCTAAAAATAAGATTATCTTTAGATAAAATAAACGAGTAAATATAAAACACTCTTTCTTAACCGATTTCGAGTGATTTATATCGGCAGACAAAGGTAAAATTAAGCAAAATCACTGTCTTATGAGCCTAGATATAAAGTCAATGTATCCATCTATAACGTTGGAAATGATAAAAGAATCTATCAGTAAATATGAAATACCAGATTATATAATTTTTCTTATTGAATTTATATTTAAAAATAATTATTTTAAAATTAATACAGATTTTTTTCACCAAAAAAATGGAATATCAATGGGATCAGTAGTTGGACCTAAATTAGCGAAGATTTGTATGGAATCAATTGATGGTGCTATATCACAAGTCCCAGGTATAGAATTTTATGCTCGTTATGTTAACGATATATTAATTATTTTTGATTCCTGTGTAGTAACACCTCATGAAATTGAAGATTATGCGAATAACTTAAAACCTAATATAAAGTTTACTAGTGAATTGGAACAGAATCAGGAAATAAACTATTTGGATGTGACTATTAAACGTGAGAAAACACAACTAAGGTTCCGTAAGTATGAAAAATTATGTAATACAGAAAAAACAATTAGTTATAAATCTTATTGCCCTATAGACACTAAAAGAAATGTTTTTACTATGGAATTGAGGAAAATACTAATCAGGACATCACTTCAGTAAGATATAAACAAAGAAGTTAAACAATTATTTAGAAAATATTTATTGAACGACTATCCAAAGAGTAAAATTTGTAAGTGGTATAATTCTTTTATAAATTACAGATATAATGTAAAAAATTGTATAAATAATAATACTTATGTTAAAATGCCTTATATACATAATCTTTATGAACGATATAAACCCATATTTAAAAAGTTTTCTATATGTGTAGTGGCGAAGCAGGAAAACAAAATGTCGAATATCATTAATATTATAAATACTAAAGGTCAAAATAAAGTAAGAAATCAGCTTGACGTCACAGGAGTGATTTACAAAGCATCATGTGATTGTTTGCAAGCGAAATCATATGTTGGAGAAACTGGACGGAGGCTTGAGATACGCTTAAAGAACACGAGGCAGCGATTCATCTAAAAAGACAAGAGTCACCTTGGTATCATCATTGTATCAATTATAATTGTAAAATTAATAGAAATTCTGTAAAAATATTATATAAAATAAAAAACTGGTTTAAAAGATGAGTAGTAGAGCACTTTTGTATTGTTGAAAATGCAAATTTGTTAAATCAGAATGTCGGTCTAAACGTTGATGCATGCTGGGAAAAATTTATTTGTATAAAAAGTAATGAGTTGCTTGGTGTTAGATAATCCATCGATGAGGCTGTAATGGCGAAATGCATTTAGAGAACCTTTTGGAAAATTTTTTGAGAAATTTGAAAATAATAAAAGAAATAACGTTGGCTAAAGTATAGTATCCTTGTTAATTATTTGTCTGCCGATATAAATCACTCGAAATCGGTTAAGAAAGAGTGTTTTATATTTACTCGTTTATTTTATCTAAAGATAATCTTATTTTTAGAAATTATATTTTTATGCCTCATTTTGCTTTTGCACTCCTTTCAAAGTCTAAATCATTTGCTACAATTTGATCAATGATTTCGGTTATCATTACCAAACTTTTACTAAAGAAATCTGTAGCAAGTTCTTTGAGTTCTTCGTTTTCAGAATCTCTATTTTCCAGTTCTACATGAATTCCTTGTTCTGCCAGTTCTTGAAGTCATCGTTGATAAGACTCTCACCAGAAACCTGTGGTAACTCCTCAATATCCTGTTTGTCTACATCTCCTAGTCCTGCTGTATCAATTAGGTTGAGTTTGATCAACATAATGATACAGCAATAGGCTCTTCTTGTTGAGAATTCTTGGATACCTTCTTCCACACTCCATTCATGCATTTATCAGTTAATTCTTGCCAAGCCAAGTCGCTATTTCCTATGGCATCCATGATGTTATATTTTTTCCAAAACTGCACAAAACAAACATAGATTTAAGGAAAGTACAGCACTATAATGAATTGCCAGTTTTTGCTGATTGGTTCATGTTTGGAAATAATCATATTATATATGAATCAATGAAATACAGCATTAATTTGAATCAGGGTAAATTTTGAGCGTTTTTTTTTCAGGCATCAAGCAGACTGCATTATATTGAATCAGCGTTAAGTGGGGCTTTACTGTATATTTGAAAATCTGGACAAATTGAAAATCCAGATCGGGTCCTGGATTTTCAATGCTTCACTATATATGCAAACAATAAAATCATCTGTATTAAAATTATTTAAAATGTTTTATTTATATATTTAAACTTACTTAAGAGATTTATTTTACTAAGTTTATAAATATAATAAAACAAATAATTGCTCAAGAAGCTTATATTTTGAAACAAAAATTAAAATAAATATTTTGAAAATTTACTTATTGAAACATATCCTTTAAAAATCTAAAATTATTATTATTAAAACAACTCAATGTAATAAGTGCTTATTAATTTTAAAATCTTAGCATTGTATCAATATATACTTCATAGTAATTTATAATGTTTGCCAAAGTCTTGTACTTATTAAATAGTTCTCAAGTGGTAGGAGATTCTACTACTCAAAACACTGATAGGTTTAAATGTTGCCATTTTATTTAAGGAAGTGATGCAATTAGTTGAATAAATGCTATTACTATTACTATTCATATTTGTTCCTCTGTTGTTTGTTTATTTTGTATTTTTGTGGCCACAGTGTCTTTTGAGATTAAAGATATTAAAGATTACTATCACAGATTATTTTGATTGTCATTATAATTGTATTTAATAATGTAAGCATATAATAGTAAAACTTTTATAATAATGTAAAGATGCAAATTTCTTATAAAATAATACCTATATGTAAGTTGGATGATAAAAAATAATAATTTAATGTCTTTTTTTTAAATAAGAGAATAATGATGGAAACATTATATAATATATATATATATATATATATATATATAATAAGTTATATATGTATGTGTGAGAGAATGCTGAATTAAATTATTGCTAAAGAAAAGAAAAAATATGGTTTTTGGGCAAGATCATCAAGCAAAGGATCATCATCATCATCATCAGTTGGAGAACAACGAATGACAGTTATTAACAAACCGTTTTTTCTACTGTATATATTACAACGTAATAATAAACACTTTATACAGGGGGGGACACATGGCAATCGGGGATATGTACACGCTGCAATAAACAGCGATATCGTTTCTCCTGAATTTAGGAAACGTTATACAAATAGGTAACGCACATTATAGCAGCATCCTATTAGTGTAAGTATTGTAGGCCCTACTTATTATGTCCACATTTAATAAATACACNATATATATAATAAGTATCATTATTAATAAATTAAAGCTATCTTGAAAGGTAATTATAATTTAATTTTATCTGTAACAGGTTTCAATGTTAACTATACAAATTTTTCAAAATCAGAAATATAAAAATCTAATTAAATAGACATCCAGAAATAAACTGCATTCTGATTCATAATATGAAGTAATTTTTAGATGCTAAATAAAATAGCATTTATTATTACTTTTGCAATATTTAAAACAAAACATAAAAATTGAAACTATTTCTACATAAAATAAAATTATATTCATTTAAAAACACATTAATCTTTAAACATATCTTTTAGAATTAAATTTTGAATTTAAAAAAAATTTATAAAAATTCAAACTATCCAAAAGATGCATGAAAGTAAATGAAAGAAGTTATCTAGATATGCAATACATATATGTCAAAATAGTGATTTAGTTGTTACAGATATTCAAACTGCCAACTTTTGGTAACAGGTGTTACACATATCTGAATCTAATCTAATTCTTTAAATATTCATGTAACTCATTATTATAAAACAGCAACTGCATACCGGGCTGTATATAACAAACTATGACCTATTTGAACCTATAACCAATGCATACAAAATTTAATCTTCCAAAACAAACATTTTTCTAACCCCTTCTGGTTCTTCTTCAGGTAATTTAGCTGGATCGAACTCAAAAACGAAAATTTGAACTAATCCAAACGCTGGTGTGTTTCAAATGTTCGGTTCATTTGCGTAATCTGTCACTTTTAACCTAACCCCCAATGAACGTTTAGTCAATCCTATGTATACCAAATCCCTGTTAAACCAGTTATCCCTAAGTGGGACAATATATATGCCTGATAATCTCTCCATATTGAATTAGTCTTTTCCGTTACATAATATGTTGAACAGAGTACGGCATCTCCTGTATGCCAGGATAACCTTTAGTTTCTTTGCGATGATGCTGTATAAAGACCTCAAGAGGGGGTTGAACATAAGAGGATTCCTCACATTTTCCATCCTCATGTTACCGCTTAGTGCTGCTGCAGTAATGGTGGAAAAAGCCTCCGTCTGTTTATGGCACTCCAATATTTTCCGTATGATATTGTGGTAACCATGGGACCTGGCAATGTCATCCCATATTGATTCAAGTAGGTCATAGTTTGTTATATTCATGTAACAATAATAAAATCTTTAAGAATTACACATTTTCCCATTTAAAATATTTTCAATATTTTGCCTATTATATCAAAAAAATTATAATAATATTCTGATGATGTTATTTAACTAAAAATTATTATATTCATAGCAAATTCACCAAAAATCCCAGATAACACTCAAGAACATTTTCTGATTTTTCATCCCACTCACAATAATGATCTTCAAATTCACAATCCTGTTGTTTGCTCACATTATTTGTTTCAGAAATTTTATTAGCATAAATATCCTCAAATTCAAATTAATGAATAGTGTCTCCATAAAACATTTTATGGAAAAAAATTTTTACATTACCATAAATATTATGTAAATAAAAATAAGAGAAAGTAGAAGTTCCATATAAGAGGATAAACCAAGAAATTTAAGACGTTGCACTTAATCACTTCAAAAAAAAATGATATGCACAAAATCACCTTTAGTTCAGAATCAAATAACTAAATGGTGAGATCATATGTAATAATAATAATATTTTTGAATTTAAACTAAAACAGGATGAAAGTAATGTGATTCAATAGCCATAACGAATATATATCACCAAATAAAAAGCATTCCTTAAAACATAAGAAATGAAACCTTAAATTAAACATTTGTTCATATATGTGACTGTATCATTAATTTTTCCTAATCCAACAGGAAAAAGGAAATACGATTACAGTATCATCTTTTCTGTAATTCATAACAATTTGGCAAAATGTAAATACAACCAGGAAGATTTTCTATTACTAGATGTGTTTAATGGGGTATATTTGAATTTTTCATTTATTTTTCGTTTATTAAGTTTTAGTTTAGATTAATTATATTAAAGCACGATTACGCCCCTGTTCGATCGCGACTTATCAAAGTCAGCCAATGACCCCGACTCCCATTTCGGTCTCGTGCGCCAAGACCTCCCTTTGAAGAATCCTCACCTCTTCCAACGATCCGATTGTCTGTCGACATTGTGGCATTTTCGAAACAAATGTCGACGTCGTCGGCGAGTTATAATCTTCCCTTGTCTCCTCCACGAACTCGGCCACGCTCATTAAGCCAGGCATGGCTGAGTTTTTGGTGGAAAACTTATCCAAAGAAAGCGAAATTACTCCTTCTTCGACTACTACTAGTTAATCGTTTGATTGCTTCTCCTCATCTCACTCTACTAGCGATGCCGAATTCCGACTTTAAGCCAAAATATCGCCATATACAATTTAATTCTCTGAAATTATTTTTTAATTTTTTACTTGTCCCTAAAAATTTACAAAAAATAAAACTTTAAAATTAAATTTAAATATTAAATTTGAACCATACTGTTCAAAAATTTAAATTTCCGAATATTCTGTTCAATTCAATTCTGTTAATTTTCAAATATATTTTTTGTTTCTCTTTTAATCGGTACAGTGGTACCGAATACTTTGAACGTCTCTAACTTCGAATTTTTTCAAAGTTCGAACGCTACTTTTGATAAAAATTATCCTCTGAGTTCGAACTATTCAAAGTTCAAACTTCGTACGCAGTGAAAAATGCACTCGAAGCATGAACGCCTTGGGCGCAATCTATTGTGCGACCAAGTCGTCTCTCGCTCTTGCCCTTGCATTACGCTCACAGGATTTTGTGCTTTTTACGTTTTATGTATTATTATTATTATTATTATTATTATATTGTGTGTTACTGGTCGATATTTAACAATTTCTTCCTGCAATTATTCGCCCAAGAGTTTGGGCGCCCCGTATGTTTTGAATGCTTCAGTTCAAATTTAAGATATCGTATTTTCAATTGATGTCTACTTGATCAATAAAACTGTGCCACTTCGTGTCATTCGAGTATCGTGATAAATATGTTCGTTCGTTAAATTACGGCAACGCAACACTTGGGCAATCTGCCTTAGAGGATGTCTTCCAACGGGTCTTTTTACGGATAATTAGCACCTATTCAGAAGTTTCAGACGTGGACAAAACCCGGAAAACTCCACGTGGCCAGCCCGTCCTGACAAGGCGTGAACCCACGACCGAACTCCCAGTGTTCAAAGAACAGAACCGCTTGGCCATTGATGGGCCGTCTCGAAGCATAAAAGCGTGCGGCAAATCTGGTGATCATCATTAAGATGCCGAAATCGAAATTGCAATCAGTTAATGCATTTCATTTTCTTAAATACGTAAATACTTTATAAATACTTATAAAGTATTTGCGTATTTTATTGTTTTCATGTTTTAACTTATTATTAAGACATTTAATTATGTTATTTTTACCTTAAATTATGTGTATTTGCTGTTTTAAATTTATCGAAATGAGTATTGTTTAGAATCTGGAAATGAAATAATGGAAAGTGAATTCATATGAATGAATTCACTTTCCATTATTTCTAATAGGAAAAATTGATTCGGACTTCGAGCGACCTCCTGGAAGGAATTACATTCGAGCTATGAGATACCACTGTAGTATTAGTTTAGTATAATTTACGTACAAAAAAACCTGGCTCTTCATAAAGATCTAATTAATATTACTGACCAATATATATATATAATGAATGAAGGAATGAAGAAAATATATATATATTTTTTCTTCATTCCTTCCTGCTCTGTGGACACTAAGAAAGGCCTTTCTTTCATAAACCATAGTGAATTCGGCCCGACCCCAATGGACGAACAGGTAATGAGAAACGAGCCCCAACATATTCGAAACAGATAGCCCATAAAAAAATTACTGCAATTTTTTGATAGCCGTATTCGGTCTTGAGTTTCCTAAAGTGGCAGGCTGACACTTTAATCGCTGCCTAGACGGCTGGATGGCCAAGCAGTTAACGTGGTGACCTACCGCTCTAGAAGACTCGGTATCAAATCAAAACTGGTCGGAAAAACATCAGAAATATTTTGGAAATGGTCCGTCCAATTGTACGTCACCACCCGACTGCTCCATTGTTGGCTTGGCCGAACATATAATGGAATTGCTAAAAGACCCTCTTAACTTCCACATGGAGGAAAGAAATAAAATAAAAACCTTTATTATAAAAAAAGAAGTCTATATCTGTGAACTAAGTGTACCAAATAGTTTACGAGATACACTGTAAATAGTGACGTGTTGGAACCTGCTCGAGCGAGACGGGTATTTAAATTTTTGATGAATGATTATATGATGAAGGATAAACATTGTTTCACATACGGGTTGTTAAACTAAGTGCCGTTAGCTATACTCGTTTTCTTGAAGCGCTGCGCGCAGTGGTCTCGAGGTTAAATGTGCAGTGCTCGTTTCAGTTATTTTTTTCACTGCATAGATTGCTGTTTCACAATGGAGGAGGGCCTTCCGGGGCTGGGTGCCGCCGGAGGCGGGGCGGTATCTGTAAATAGCGGGCGACCATCTGCCGCTTAAGGCCTGTAGTGAGTCTCTAGGAGCTCAGGTGCTAGGCCACTGCCAAATCTCTGCTAAGCCTGGTTCCTTAGCCCAGGTTAGAAAAATGGAAAGGTTGGTGTCTGGTTGGCGGTCGACTGTAAAAACCCCAGCCAAATCTTTTTGTATGGAATGTCTGATGCCACTTTGAGATGTGATAATACTAGGGCGTACCCCATAGGCGACGCGCAGTCGCAGCACCCAGCGGCTGTGGGAAATGGACGAGGGATGTTGTCTCATATGGGACGGGGACAACGTAAGAAGCGAGTCCCATTAAGAGTGGGAAGTTGGAATATAGGGACTATGACAGGGAGAGGAGCTGAACTAGCAGATACCCTGAGAAGAAGAAGAGTCGATATAGCGTGTTTACAGGAGACAAAGTGGAAAGGGGCCAAAACTAAAGAGATTGGCGAAGGGTATAAACTTTTCTACTGTGGTAAAGATGGAAAGAGGAATGGAGTGGGGATAGTCATAGACAACGACTTAAAGAAGAATGTAGTCATAGTCAATAGAGTAAATGATAGATTAATATTGTTGAAACTGAGTATTGGAGAACGGATAGTTAATGTAATCAGTGCATATGCGCTGCAAGTGGGTATAGATGCTGGAGTTAAATAGCAATTTTGGGAAGATTTGGCTAAGATAATGACAGAGGTACCGACAGATGAGGAGATATTTATTGGAGCGGACTTTAACGGGCATGTGGGAAAAAATAATGCTGGTTATGAGAGAGTACACGGAGGCAAAGGATTTGATGGTAGAAATTTTGAAGGAGAGTGTGTTTTGCAAATGGCCACCGCCTATGATTTAGTCGTGGTCAACACTTATTTGATAAATGTGAAGAACATTTAATCTATATCTATATATATATATATATATATATATAAATGAACATGTATGTCCCTATATCTAACTTTTTCGCCAAAACTACACATCGCACGTGAATGGTGTTTGTATATGGTGGTAGCCCCAAGTCTCCATTCGTGCATAGGGGTGGTTGCGTCTCGATAGCTATAAGGGTGCGGGAGATATGAGGCTAAAAGTGGTTGAAAGTGGCTTTCTATTTCGAATGTTTTGTTCGAATTTGTTCGAA
>NW_019385039.1:107983-146579 GCF_000671375.1 Centruroides sculpturatus
AAAGATGCTTTTAAAAGTTGGCAGAATGAGAAAGGAGATAATAAGGTAAGGGAAGAGAAAAGAGAGGTCTATGTGCAGATGAAAAAGAAGGCAAAGACAGAGGTCGCCATAGCTAAGGCTCAAGCCCAGGACGAAATGTATAGGTCACTCACGGGAAAAGTGGGTAGAAAAGCCATATATAGACTTGCGAAAATGAGAGGCAGAGGGAGTAAAGATATGACCTACATCAAGTGTATAAAGAACACAAATGGCAAAGTGCTAACTAAAAATGAAGAAATTAAGGCCCGGTGGAAAACATACTTTAAAGACCTTATGAACGTGGAAAATGACAGACAAACTAAAACTGAAAATGTAGAGCCAAATATTGGCCTAGTAGGCATAATAGAGAAAGGGGAAGTACAGCTGGCATTGAATAAAATAAAAAATGGGAAATCAGTGGGCCCGGATCAGATACCAATAGAGGTATGGAAAGTCCTAGGAGGGGAGGGAAGAGACTGGTTAACAGAGCTGTTTAACAAAATACTGTTAGAGGAAACTATACCCAATGAATGGAGAAGAAGCTATTTAGTACCCATCTTTAAAGAAAAAGGGGATGTGCAGGAATGTAATAATTATAGGGAGATAAAACTATTGGTTCACACAATGAAACTTTTTGAAAAGGTAATTGAACGGAGGATTAGAGATGAAACTAGTGTCACTGTAGGCCAGTTTGGATTTATGCCTGGGAGGAGTACTACAGATGCCATATTCGTGGTGAGACAGCTGATGGAGAAGTACCGATCTGTGAGGAGAAACCTGCATATGGTGTTCATAGACTTGGAAAAAGCGTATGACAGAGTCCCAAGAGAAGTCCATTGGTGGTCCTTTGGTCTTAGGAAGAAAGGTGTGCCGCTTCAATACATTGTGACAATTGAAGATATGTACTATAGAGCCAGCACGCAAGTTAGAACTGCAGCCGGATTGACGGACATGTTCGAAGTAAGAGTGGGCTTACATCAGGGGTCAGCACTCAGCCCATACCTCTTCCTATTAGTTATGGATGTGATAACATCTGCTGTACAAGAGGACGTACCCTGGTGTGTGCTTTTTGCAGATGATATAGTTCTCATTGATGAGGGCAGGGAAGAATTACAGAGACGGCTAAACAAATGACAACACGTGCTGAAAAATGAG
This sequence comes from Centruroides sculpturatus, assembly GCF_000671375.1. Taxonomy (NCBI): domain Eukaryota; kingdom Metazoa; phylum Arthropoda; class Arachnida; order Scorpiones; family Buthidae; genus Centruroides; species Centruroides sculpturatus. The sequence goes on from NW_019385039.1 coordinate 109,157, forward strand.
GGACTAAAAATCAGCCAAACCAAGACAGAGTATATGTTCTGTAATTTTGACAGTCTCCCTGGTACTGGTTAGTTAAAACTAAATGGAATATTATTGCCAGAAACTACTGAATTCCGAAATCTGGGATCTCTGCTCCAGAAAGATGGCAACATTGATAGGGAGGTTACTAGGAGGTTCAATGCAGGGTGGTTAAAGTGGAAACAGGTGACAGGAATAACTTGTGACAAACGCATGCCATTTAAAATAAGAGGGCTAATATATAAAACTGTCATCAGACCCGTGCTTATGTATGGGTGCGAGTGCTGGCCGATGACAGCAACCGAAGAGAAGCAATTGCATGTGGCAGAGATGCGAATGCTGAGGTGGATGTGCAGGGTCACAAGAATGGATAGGATTAAAAATGATTACATCAGAGGAAGTTTAAAGGTAGTATCTATCTCAGAAAAAATAAAAAGCCACAGACTGACATGGTTTGGACATGTGGTGAGAAGGAATGAGGAACATGTAACAAAAAAGGCACTAAATATGAAAGTACAGGGAGATAGAGATAGAGGAAGACCTAAGAAGATATGGATTGAATGTGTAAAAACAGATATGCTGGACTGTGGAGTGGATGAAGAAACAATTAGAGATAGATCAACGTGGCGTAAATTGACATTCCGGGCTGACCCCAAATAATCTGGGATATAGGCCAGGACGAAGAAGAAGATGGCTGTTTCACGAATGTGCGAAGTTGAATTCTTGAATGATGTAACAGTAAAGTTATATACCGTGAATCGACTAATCGTACTAATTTTTCTTTTAAAGTACAGTAGACCCCCCTATAAAATGGGTTCATATAGTTCGGATTCCTGTATGACGGCAAAAAAATTGCGACCGTATTCATATAAACACGATAAAAACGACTCGTATAATTCAGTTAAACGTCATCGCCGACTCGTGTCGCGACAGGATTGGTCAAATCTAGACCAATAACAGATATTGCATAAACCATTGAATTTAAACGAGATGCGGACCTACTAAAACCATTTATTATTTAACGTCCATAAAAATTATATTTATATTAATAATGTCTCCAAAGTTCAGCAAAGTTTTCGCAGAAAAACAATTTATCAGGAAGCACGCGAGCGCCATTCGATGACAAGATCCACGACGAAAACAAGCTTAAGCAATGGCGTAGTCGAACGGTGCACAGATAATCTTACAATTTTTTTTATAGCATAGTTTATATGGATTATTCCCAAAAATTATACGAATTTTGGAAATGTTGAGTCGAATTAGTCGATTAATTTTATGGAAGAAAATCTTTCAAACAGCCGTAGTCCCTAAACTGCATACGCGGCGGGCTGTGATTGGCTCATGTATTTAAGGACTCGTAGAACATCAATTTCATAACAAACGGAACGTATCTACCGTGTTATAGAGGGTCGACTGTACTCGCTAGTAAAATAAAGTCAAATTTGACAAAACTTCTATATTTAACATGTTTTATTACAGTATTTACTTTACGTTGCGGGAAGAAGCTGCATACACTAAATTTAAATCACTAATTTTACCTCTAAAATAAGGCATTGAAGCGCAATAATGAATTACTTTAAAATGTTTCGAATTACTGTAAATAAATCGTAAAACACAAGGACTATATACTACAAGGATAGCCAGATCTCTATTCTACAATGTTAGCTAGGAATGGCAAGTTAGTGACGTCAGCACGTGTCCTGACCTCTCTGTTTACATAGAGCGGGGTGTGCACGTGTTTAGTTTTTGCTTTTAATATTCGTCCATTTTTGTGATTAACGAAGTGATTTATTTTAATATTTCTGTAATTGTTTTATTTGACTAAGTTTTTTATAAGCTAAGATGATTTAAATATAAGTCATTAAATATTTAAAGCTATATTTTTATGTTAGGTGAAGAACAAAATACTGAGTACTAGGTGTGCTGTGTATGGTTGCAATAATAACCTTCTTTTTTCAAATTGGAAGCAACCTGTTTACATCGGGTTTGATCAAAAAATGACAAGAGAAATACTTTTAAAATTAATAGCAGAACTTTATTTACTATCGTATAATGTAGTAGCTTGCGTCAGTGACTGTAGTTGCAGTAACATAAGTTTATGGAAAGAATTGAATGTGAATATCAATGAAACGTTTATTATGAATCAATTATTATTATCAATGAAACGTATATTAGAGATATAAATATGTGGTTCGACATTTTTAATAGCTATGCACCAAAAGGTTCTGTTCCAAGCAAAAATGGATATGGTGTAGACTTGGAATTACAAGAAGAACATTTAAATAAAATGATAAAAATAATCTCAACAATGAGAGCAAGTGGAAAAAATGCCCTCCAAATTTTCCAGAAAGGAATGATAATCTCAATGAAATCGCTAATTGATCTTTTTCAAGATATGAAATCGACTTTTGATATAAAATACATCTGCACTTAAATCAAGATTGTCTGGAAAATTTTTTTTTTTCAAATTAGAAGCCGGGGTCCTAATGAACATCCAAGCCCATTAAATGCTATATATAGGATTAGATTGATTATTTTAGGTAAGAATCCTGGTATTTTAGAGTCAAAAGTAAATACTACAGATCGAAGACAAGAGGAATATATTATACCCAAAGTTTTAGAGAAAGCACATGTAGAAGTATCAAGTGAAAATACAGACCAATATACTGAATGTAAAACTACTTTTTCTTCAAATAAATCTTCAGGAAACTCTACATGCAATCTAGACTTTAACACAATCTCTGAAGAAACTTCCTACGATGCTCTCGAGTATATAGCAGGATATTTTGCCTATAAATATAAAGAAAAATACCCAAACTTAATTAATTCCACTAACAAAATTAAAAATCATTACAACTATAGCATTCCGTCATGGGTGCAACATTTATCTTATGGAGGGCTTATTAAACCTACTGATGAATGGCTAGCAAAAATTATAGAATGGAATAAATATTTCGAAATATATCACGATGAATCGTATAAAAAAGGCCCCGGAGTTGTACAGAATTAGTCAGTGGAAACAGTTTTACCTTTTACTTTAATAAAAGATTTTTGTAAATTAAGAACTATAATAAGAATTAATTATAGAAATCTTAAACAAGAAAACTATAAAATATTGAAAAGAATGCCTTCTGAAAATGGTGATTGTCGAAAAAAAATTAAAAAGTTAAGTAAGATAATCACATAATAAAAAATATAGCTCATTAATTTGTTAAATAAATATTAGACAAAAGACTTGTAAATTTATTGACGTACAGTACACTTATTAAATCCGAAAATTCTACAGTAGTTTACATTTAGTAGTAATTTAATAATTAATTAAGAAATGATTTAATATTTTATCGTATTTTGTTATTTGAAAAGTCTGTCATGTTGAAGTAGAGGACTTGCTGTGACGTCACATAGATCCAAGGTCATGCTAACAAATATACGGGATCTGGCTATCCTTGTTAGTTTAAAGTCCTTGCGTAAAACATTCAAACAGCTGAACCGAGATCCACCATTTTAAAACTGCAGCGCTGTTCTATGTGCGTTGTTAAACCTTCAGTAGCAAGTGCAGCGCTTAATTTAACAAGTCGATATATATATATATATATATATTTTTTTTTTAACTCTTTCCACCCTGTGGGCACTAAGAGGGCCTCTTTTCAGTAGACCCATTACGGGTTCGGCCAGGCGGTAAGAGACGGGGCTCGACATATCACCCCCGAAAAATTTTTTGGTCCTGGGGATTTTTCGACCCCGGGTCCCCAGAGCGGTAGGCTGCCACCTTAACCGCTCGGCCATCCGATCTAACAAGTCGATGTTAAAAGCCTTGACTTTATATTTTTGAAAACAATAAAAATATAAACTTCGTTTTCTGAATTAAAATTACTTGATTTATTAGATGAATCCACTTGGCCCTATAAATTAATTAGGTGTTACCCGCGGCTTCGCTCGCGCGGATTTTGCAAGCAAACTCTATTTACATTCAATATTTCAACAACCATAGTAATTGATATTTAACACCTACCGCTGGGAATGATGAGAATCAAACGAACTGTTTTTAATTTAATAAATTTTCTGGAACGTTTACAATCGTTCTGTAATCGAACCAATATGCAAAAAGAAATTCGAATTTAAAACGGTTCGAACATTTGGTTAAAAAATCGAAATATATAAAAATTATTTATAACATTGTCTGAAATGTTATCAATTTAATACCCCTAAGTACTCAATAAAGACTAAACGCAGTTAAAAACAAAAAATCGCATTTAAAATAGTACAGTAGAAGCCGTTTTTCCGGATAAGCCTTAATGCTCTCTCTCTCTCCCACTGGGGAATTTCGAAAAATCCCTTCTTAGTGTGCGTTTCATGACGTTCCCTAACTGTGTACCAACTTTCACCTCTATAGGTTCAGAGGTTTGCTCTGGGCGATGATGAATCAGTGAGTCATTCAGTCAGTCAGTCAGGACAAGTAATTTTATATATTTAGATTAACTTCACCGTGAAAGTTACCGATTAAATGAAGTTTTGAAATTCAAAATAAATATAAACGATTTCAGAACGAATGAATGGCTGAGCCATATTAGACTAGATCAGGGCAAAAACTGGGGGCAAAAACTGTTGGCCAACAGTTTTTGCCCCCGGGCCGAATTGGAAAGAAAACTTTTTCCAGGGGCCGAACCAGAGGCTGCCCTAGGAAGATATTGAGGTGGTGCGAGATCTCATCGTGTTTTTTAACTCTTTCTGCCCTGTGGGCACTGAGAGGGCCTCTTTAAGCAAGCACATTATGGGTTCGGCCAGGCCCACAATGGGGTTGCCGGGTGGTGAGAGACGGGCCCGACATGTCCGAACGGACCACCCCGCGAAAAATTCCTGGGGATTTTTCGACCCGTTCGGATTCGAACCCGGGTCCCCCAGAGCGGTAGGCTACTACCTTGACCGCTCGGCCATCCGGCCTGATCACATCGTGGTGTCACCCCGTAGAGACTGAATTGTAGATAGAAATCAAGGACTTTAAACTACAAGGATAGCCAGATCCCGTATATTTGTTAGCATGACCTTGGATCTATGTGACGTCACAGCAAGTCCTCTACTTCAACATGACAGATCTTTCAAATAACAAAATACGATAAAATATTAAATCATTTCTTAATTAATTATTAAATTACTACTAAATGTAAACTACTGTAGAATTTTCGGATTTAATAAGTGTACTGTACGTCAATAAATTTACAAGTCTTTTGTCTAATATTTATTTAACAAATTAATGAGCTATATTTTTTAATATGTGATTATCTTACTTAACTTTTTAATTTTTTTTCGACAATCACCATTTTCAGAAGGCATTCTTTTCAATATTTTATAGTTTTCTTGTTTAAGATTTCTATAATTAATTCTTATTATAGTTCTTAATTTACAAAAATCTTTTATTAAAGTAAAAGGTAAAACTGTTTCCACTGACTAATTCTGTACAACTCCGGGGCCTTTTTTATACGATTCATCGTGATATATTTCGAAATATTTATTCCATTCTATAATTTTTGCTAGCCATTCATCAGTAGGTTTAATAAGCCCTCCATAAGATAAATGTTGCACCCATGACGGAATGCTATAGTTGTAATGATTTTTAATTTTGTTAGTGGAATTAATTAAGTTTGGGTATTTTTCTTTATATTTATAGGCAAAATATCCTGCTATATACTCGAGAGCATCGTAGGAAGTTTCTTCAGAGATTGTGTTAAAGTCTAGATTGCATGTAGAGTTTCCTGAAGATTTATTTGAAGAAAAAGTAGTTTTACATTCAGTATATTGGTCTGTATTTTCACTTGATACTTCTACATGTGCTTTCTCTAAAACTTTGGGTATAATATATTCCTCTTGTCTTCGATCTGTAGTATTTACTTTTGACTCTAAAATACCAGGATTCTTACCTAAAATAATCAATCTAATCCTATATATAGCATTTAATGGGCTTGGATGTTCATTAGGACCCCGGCTTCTAATTTAAAAAAAAAAGTTTTCCAGACAATCTTGATTTAAATTGTAAGTGCAGATGTATTTTATATCAAAAGTCGATTTCATATCTTGAAAAAGATCAATTAGCGATTTCATTGAGATTATCATTCCTTTCTGGAAAATTTGGAGGGCATTTTTTCCACTTGCTCTCATTGTTGAGATTATTTTTATCATTTTATTTAAATGTTCTTCTTGTAATTCCAAGTCTACACCATATCCATTTTTGCTTGGAACAGAACCTTTTGGTGCATAGCTATTAAAAATGTCGAACCACATATTTATATCTCTAATATACGTTTCATTGATAATAATAATTGATTCATAATAAACGTTTCATTGATATTCACATTCAATTCTTTCCATAAACTTATGTTACTGCAACTACAGTCACTGACGCAAGCTACTACATTATACGATAGTAAATAAAGTTCTGCTATTAATTTTAAAAGTATTTCTCTTGTCATTTTTTGATCAAACCCGATGTAAACAGGTTGCTTCCAATTTGAAAAAAGAAGGTTATTATTGCAACCATACACAGCACACCTAGTACTCAGCATTTTGTTCTTCACCTAACATAAAAATATAGCTTTAAATATTTAATGACTTATATTTAAATCATCTTAGCTTATAAAAAACTTAGTCAAATAAAACAATTACAGAAATATTAAAATAAATCACTTCGTTAATCACAAAATTGGACGAATATTAAAAGCGAAAACTAAACACGTGCACACCCTGCTCTATGTAAACAGACAGGTCATGTCTCGGCAAGGAATGCCGAGACCTGGCATTCCTGGCTAACATTGTAGAATAGAGATCTGGCTATCCTTATAGTATATAGTCCTTGGACGTAGCTACGTAGCGGCGACCGCAAACAAATCAACCAAAAATAGCGACTTGTGAAATTTTTTTTTTATAGTTTTCAAATTTACAGATATTTCTCTACTTTATAACGCTCTCTGGCAACGCCTAATATTATTATGAGTTTTGTAAAAAAAAAAATCGTAAATGCTAATAAGGAGTAAAATTATGTCCGATTCCTTTCGAGATATGATAAGTAATCCCTCTCTATCGCCCCATCCTCTCGACCTTTAGCCACTTAAACTTAATACCAATTCCCTTTATATAGAAGCTACTATCATGCTAAATTTTGTTTCTTAATTAATCATTACCCCATTCTGAAATATTAAACAAAATAGATGCCAACCCAAGCGAGATTTGCAAAAAATCTCGGAAGGTAAAATTTGACACGATTCCAATACTTCCCTTGTTATGTGTATATATATATATATATATATATCAGCTGGGAAAGTAAAAAGGCGTATGGAAAATATTCTTGGAAAGAAAAATTTCAAGAATATTTTTCAATCTGATATAGTTTGGCTAAATCTGATTAAACTTTGTCATTTTCCATTAATTGCAGGAATGAGGAATCCATAAATGTAATAAGGGTCCATTTAAATATAAAAGATACAGAGAGCAAAGTCATGGACATGAGTCCATGACTTTGCTCTCTGTTCTCGATATACTGAGGGGTTAAAGTGACAATGTCCATGCTCTCTGATGTGACTGAGCATGTGTAATAGAATTTAGGGATAAAAAATAAAAACAGCAATAAAGCAATTCCATGAATTGATTTGTTCTTAAATCATTTCTCCATGTCAGCAAGTGCAACATTCACCTGTATGCAACTGTTAGGTACAAGAATTGCTTCTTTCTTTCTGGCTCTGTCTCAATTCTATCGCAATACAACAAAATCATGCGATGCCCTAGTTTAGGGTAAATTAAAATTAATGCCACTTCTCGAGGTAGGATTCTATACTTAGATTTATGCCTCATACTTTTAATATTCTTCAAAATTAAAGTCCTATCTTATCTTTTAAAACTCATGTGCTACACTTCATATTATTATGTTCAGTTTTTTAAAATTTTATTTTACACGAGTCTATTTAGATTTTTCATCCCTACATAATGTGTGCTATATGTAATACTATCATATTTAGTAGAATTCAAATTTTGGAGAATTTCTGGCATTGTTTCACTTGAATCTGCATCTCTGCAATGTAAATGGAACCAAGCAGAGAGAAAAACTGCACCAACTATGTTCTATCCAGCCATTTGAAACTTCCATATTCTAAACAATCACGAAAATTATGTTTTCATGTTAAGGAAATAAAAATTATAAAACAATTGTTATAATAGCAATAATATTAAAGATACATGTAGGCTTTTGCCATTTGAGTTTCTATCTGGCCATGGCCTTTTCTGATTCTCCATCATAGACACTAAAAGGACCTTTTATTCCAGGCCCTCATTAGTGTCCATTGTGGGTTTGGTCCAATCCATCATGGATTGACCAAACCCACAATGGAGTTACTAGGTGATGAGGGAGAAGGCCTGGCATTTCTGGATAGACCTCTTCCAAAAAATTCCTGGGCTGTTTTGCCCATCCAGATTCAGTCCTGGTCTCCCTGAGCAATAGAGGCTGATGCCTTTAACCATCTTGGCCATCTGTATGGCAGTATCACAACTATCTTATTGGCTTCTGTGAGATGATAATCTTGCCAAATCTTTACCTCGATATTTACAGGTGTTCCACAAGTCTTTCCATTTCCATGCATACTTTGCATCTTATTAGAGTTGTAAATACTTTTAAAAAATTGTCTTTATTGTAATATTTATCTCAGAAGTAGCTGAGTTTGACCTATGATTACTAAGGTGTTTTACTCATTATGGTGTATACTTATCTATCATAAAAATGCTGAGTTTTTTAAAACTCTACATGACATATGTAAAGTATTGGCCTTTTAGCAGAGAGGGAACAAAAGAAGTGTGACCTTGTCAATTGGACCCAAGTGAGGTCGGGTAATATACCACTTGTAAGGTGTTGACTTGCAAACAGAGGGAAAACAAAGGAAGTGCTGAGTTTGTCAATTGGACCCACGTGTGGTCAGACGATAGACCATTTGCCATATGGTAAACTACTAAATGTAAACAAGTGGCGGATGTTAATGTAAGCTCCACTCTCGTCGAATAATAGCGGACCTGGGTGTAAGCTGTTCACGAAAAAAAGAGTTGTGATTGGTCGGAAGTTTCCATCCAAAAAACCCTTAAATTGCAGAGTGAACGGGAGAGGGAAGAGAGAAGGGCAAGCGACTGGTAACACAGTAGTCTCAGGCACTTGGGAAGCCCGCTGAGTATAGAGAGAGCATTCATCTCTGGTAACTATCTCAGGGATAGGTAAGTGCAGAGACTGGACAGACCATGCAGTTGAGCCAACTCCACAAGCTGACTGAGGTCTCTCCAAAGTTTAATAGTTCCCGGAAGCCAATCTAGTATGTGAGGCACCATGCTTTGTTATCTTGTATATACTATGTTTTCGAACTTATACACTTTACATATAGAATCTGTAAATAAACTGTAAATATTGTATAACTCGAGTGTGGAGGATTTCCATTGAATCTGGATCACTATATCAAATTGTGATATGCACAGAAACCAACTCAACAAGATGGAGTTTGGAACTTACACTAGGTCTTCACTACATAATTGTTTGCTTTTCTCATTAATCATAGCTATACATACATATATGATGACAGGATAGCCAAAGTGATTATGGTGTCAGCCTACCTTTCTGAGGAGCCAGGATCAAATCCAAACAAGCAACTCCAGGAGTGTTTCATGAGTGGTTTTTCCCAGATATATAGGACCCAAACATGAATTTTCCATAGTTCAATGTGGTAGCTATGTGTGTTTACCTTTCCACTGAAGTGAAAATGTACCTTATCTTTTCATAGAATTTTCCATGACTGTGGCATATTCACTTCAGTTTTGGCAACGAAGATCAATGCAAAAGTCATTCTGATTTCCATGTTAGTGACAAAAACTGCTAGTTGTAACCAATCTTATACATATGACAATACACCAGCTTTCACCAGTACCTTCCACACTGTGCCATTGCCAATTACCATGACAATGCACATACAGTACTGAAACCTGCAACATTATTCATTAGTCATTCAACAACAGCTGTCATAATACCTTTGATGAGTTTTAGAGTGACAGGTTTGTGCCCTTGACTGGGTTTGAACTCCAAGACATCTTGCTTCCTCAAATCAAATGATTATTCTCTCAAGAGCTTGGAGTCAAGGGTTCATGGCATAAACTTTTACAATAGCAAAATGCAAAGTGCAACCATAGTATTGATGCTGTTTTCATAAAACAGCTTTACAAGAAATACATGTTCTGGCAAAGCAACGGCCATCATAGCTAATAAGAACAACATTCAACAGCTGTGACCACTTTTATACCCAGAATTCAACTGCAATGTGTGTGTTTATGCAATCAAAATTGCCCTTTTATTGCTTGTAGTACCAAAAGTGTCATATTGGTAAGTTTTAGTACTAATTCTTTTTACAGAAAAGTTTTCCACACATCTGGAAATGCCATCATACCAGATTTGGTTGCACTTGGATTGCTAAATTTCTCTAGACAACATTGAATAGAAGTATTTTAATTACAATCACCCAGTATATTAATGAAAAATTGATGCAGATGAAAATTCTCTTGTAGGATACCACTTTGAACAATCAATTATAAATAAACACACAAAATTTTATTTTTAAATCTAATTTATTTTTAATTTCAAATATTCAGTGAAAAAGTCATTAACATTTACAAACAAGTGAGAATATGTTTAAACAATTCAACCCAAAGAAATGTCAACAGTATATTCACTTTCTTAAAATTCAATATGACATTTTTTGGAAATATTTGAAGAAAAATTCCAAAACATACATTTGCAATTGTACAACTAATGAAATGACAGATTGCCTAATTATTATTGCATATATAATGATCAAGTCTAAAAATTCATTTCCAGATATCTGATTTAGAAAAATCAGATCAGACAGGTGCTATCAAGATTGTCAGAGTAAATCAAAAGTAAGATTTTTTATTGCTTTTGATATATCAAATTTAAAATTATAAACATATTTGAGCATTATATATACATATATTTAAACTTTTAAAGATATACACACACTAATCTTAAATACTATCAACTAAAAAGTATCTTTGTTTATAAAATATTTTGGCAATCATTCTTTTCTATGTAGTCACTCCTTTTATTACAGTGTATTCATTTTATGCATTACACAGATTATCGCGTGGTCAGTGGTGGCTCATGATATCTAACATGAGAGGACTTGTGGCACACAACCTTAATAAAATTGTTTTTATTTTGTATATTAAGGCTGTGTGCTACAAGCCCTCCCATATTAGAAGCCATGAGTTGCCACTACATGCAATATATACATAAATCCTAATATCAGAAAATTGATCTATATAAATTCTTTTTAAACTATAATTATTATATATTTATCAATAAAATAATTTCAATATTATAAAATTGACTGAAATATTGTATTCTTAGAATACTATAAAATACATTTATCCAGAATTTAAAGGTAAAATCATGCATCTTTTGATTTTGAAATGTTAGAATAATCCTTATTTTAAAACTTGTAAGTAATTAAAATTTTTGTAAATGAATGAAATTGTGATTATATGAAATTAAGAATTGCTGGAATGTAAACTGTCTAAATCTTGCAGCTTAAAATAAATTATTATTTTGTATTCAAGTTAATAAAAATGCATTATTAATTAAATAATTTTTATTTTATATCATGAAAATTTATGAGAAAATTTCAATACGCTTTACAGAAAAGATATGAAATTACAAGCTGCACATAATTGAGTTTTGATGACAGTTCATTGATGTTTAGAACAGTATCATATACTGATTATTCACACCCAAAATGTATCCAGAACTTTTTTTTATGATGTAGAGGAAATGTGTGAAGATAATTAATATAAACTTAAAGATGATTTTCCATTTTGTTTTTCAATGTATAGATATCAATTATATATATATAACATAAGCAATAATTCAATTTATTTTTATCACTAAACGATCCTTACTAGCCTTTTTTACTATCCTTAAAATAGCACAATAGATAATCACAATGGTGGATCATTTAGCAATATCAATTGCATTTTATTTTTAGAGAAAAATTTTCTATTATAATAATTTATTTATGGAACAGAATGTATACAAAAAAGTTCAAATGCTAGAGCAATGGTAAGGAATTTGCAGCTTTTGTGGCTTCTAGTGAGGCCTGATAAAATTTAAAATAATAAAATACATGACAGCAAGATTAAACTTAAGAAAATACATTTGCAGTTCTCTTTTTCAATAAAGATATCTACCAAAGTACAATTCATATACATTATTGGTATGTGTGTACTAAATTTGTATACTTATGCAATCTGCAATACTTCAGAGCATTACAAGTTCCTTCTGAAATATGATGTGGCTTTCTAATTAAAATAAGTTCCTCACCACTATATAGATAATTATTTGATGTACTGTACCTAGTACAATAGGGTCTTATTTTATCATCTGCAAGATGACATCATTAGGTTAACCCTTGGATGTATGGGTAATTCTGATTATTAATGCATGAATATGTTGCCTATTTTTATTATGAAATCCAGTAAGTATATAGTAAAAATGTGAGTGTTTTTATGTTAACAATTGCATAGGTATCTAGGAAATCATATGGGACTACTTAAGTTGATGCACAAGTTTATATGCAATTTTGTTTTATGCAACTATTTATAATCTTAAAAAATTCCAATACAACACCTATTAACATTAATAAAGTTTTGCTTATAAAATAGAAAAGCAAAAAAACAAGAAGTGATATTTATTATAGGAATCAAGATAATCAAATGTAAAGAAACATGATTCTGTGATGGTAATTTTCCATAAAAGTCATAACAAGCTTGGCAATGAATCTCATTAAGATTTATTAAAGATGCTTTTTTATCCTGTTTGTTACATAATATTGTGGTGCATAGTTTTATGACATTAATTTGATAATTTGTGTTCTTTTTTCCTCACACTCAGTTTCACTTGGTTTTTCATTTTCATTATTACAGGAAGTGAAAATAGATAAGTGTAGTTTTATTTTCAACTTATTTTGGTTTCTTTTTTGCTTCCTTACTTTTTTTTTTATCTCCTTTTGGCCCATCATCATAATTGTCCAAAGTTTGTTTCCTTTTTCTATTTCCCACTTTCATCTGTATTCTTGCTTTATTTTTAACTGAACTTAATACAAATTGTTCAAAAAGGTTTAGAATTGAATTTAAATATATTTTTCAATGAGCTGAGAAAACAAGACATAATAAAAGAATAGTAGAAGTATCAATAGCAGAATGGAGACAATCAAGTATAACAACAATCCAGAATACAATTGAATCTGTCTATCTCAAATCTCACAGGAGCTAGAAAAAAAAAATAGAGATAGACAGTAAACAGTAATAGGGATTGATTGGAGATATGGTACAGTAAGACCCCGCTTAATTAATGCGGGGGATGCGTTCCTAGACGACAAAGTGCTAAATGAAACAGTGTTAAATGAGGTCATTTTAAAATAGAGTAAATAGAAATAGGGAAACACGCAACCGAAAATAAAAAAATTTTACTTTAATTTTAAGTTATTTTTATATTAATTTGTATAATAATATATGTTAAATAACACATAAACACATGCACACAGAAATGTATAATAATATATTAATTAGTTCATTTTTTCTATGTTAATAGTTCATTTTTTTGTGACAAAGGTCCTGACTTTTCTGAAATTCTTGGTTTTTTGTGATGAAGTCGTGAAGTTTCATTTGTCGCTTTTTTCTTTCCTTAAGCAAATGTTGGTATCAGAAGATTGCATCCAAAATGCCTTGTTTTGCTTTTGCACTCTTTTCAAAATCTAGATCATTCACTACAGTTTGATAAACAATTTTGGTTATCGTTACCAAACTTTTACTAAAGAAATCTGTAGCAAGTTCTTTGGGTTCTTTGTTTTCAGAATCACTATTATCCAGTTCTACATAAATTCCTTGTTCTGCCAATTCTTGAAGGTCGTCGTTGATAAGACTCTCACCAGAAACCTGTGGTAACTCCTCAATATCCTGTTTGCTTACATCTCCTAGTCCTGCTGTATCAATTAGGTTGAGTTTGATCAACATAACGATACAGCGATAGGCTCTTCCCATTGAGAATTCTTGGATACCTTCAGCCATAACTTCTTCCACACTTCATCCGTGCATTTATTGGTTAATTCTTGCCAAGTGAAGTCGATATTGCCTATGGCATCCATGATGTTATATTTTTTCCAAAATTGCACCAAACAAACATAGATTTAAAGAAAGTACACCTTTTTGCCACCTTTTGCTGATTGGTTCATGTTCATAAATAATTGTATTATGTACGAATCAATAAAATGCTGCAATAATTTAAATCAGCGTAAATTTTGAGCTTTGTTTTAGGCTTTGAGCAGAGGGCATCATATCGAATCAGCGTTAAGCAGGGTCTTACTGTATTTTATTAATACAATAGCAAGTACAGTATATACCATATTAGGTACAAAAAACATATTTGACATATTTCAATTTCCTGATTTTATGAAATACTCTCAGTTTGAAAAAGAATTGTTTTATATGATGATATTATAAAAATTATCCTGTATTTGTGCAACTGCATTGAAAATTTTGAAACCAGGGTTAAGACAACCAAAGTGAAAAATAAAAATTCTGAAAAGTTTACAAATGTTCTTCCACAAATGTTCTGTAAAACAAGTAGCAAAGCTGTCGATGAATTTGTTTCTGATTAAACAAAAAAAATAAATTTTCTAATTAATTCTATTAATTATATTTATTTCTGAAATATAAAACTGAAATAATTATTTTTATGACAAATTTTATTTTTAATAAATTACAGAACAAAATCTTATGTTATTGATAGAAAAGATTAATTATTAAGAGACTTTCAACCATAATAATCAAACTAAAAGTAATATTTGATTAAATTTTGATAAAAAATTTTATTTTCTATTCATAATAAATTTATAATTGAAATTTTTTCCAGAAATAATTTTTTTCTTACTTTCATATAATTACAACAAATTAGAAATCTTTTATATATTGTTTTAATTATCTTGAAAAACAGTGTTAAAATTGATAATATTTTGATGAAGGCTTAATGGACTCAAAGCTATTACTCCTAAATATCTCACTCATTAGCATTACATAATATATAAAATAAAATTAGTTTTTATTCTATTATATAGCTTTAGCTAAGAGCAGTACTGCAAAATAAAGCAAACAATAATTAATAGTTTGGGTTAATGCAAATTTTTTTAACTCAATTGACAGGCTATCTTCAGATATAAAAAGGACCCAAAGTTATTTTATGCCTGAAGATGACCCAGTTTGCATTAACCCAAACTATTAATATTATCCACTATAAGTATTGTGACAAAATAAAAATGTTTGAGATGAAATTTATAACAAACTAAATCAAATGAGCAATTATTTATTCAATATTGTGACATCATCACAATGACAAGTTGCAATTGTTAATCATATTTTTTAAATTTATTTAATTTAAAATATATGCTCTCCATATCAAACTAGTAGTGTCTTGCCCCTGTACATCATACTTTTCCTGTTACCAAGAATCATGCTTGTCTTCTATTGACACCTTCCAGGGGAAAAGTTTTTGAATTGAAATAACATTTCCACTTTGCATCAAAAGTTCATATATAGTTAACTGCGGCCTCCTGCCCCTAAATACTAAAAACATGAGTACAGTATATAAAGGAAAAAAAGTAATATAAATATCAAAAACACCATCCATATATTTCCAGCAGAAAATTTAGCAGCTGTTTATTACAAACATTTTTGGCTTATTTTTTAAGCCTACATCAGGTCTGCATGTAACTTCTAAGCTAATAGCATTCAAAACTGTAATGTTAACCATATTTAAATTTTATAATCTCATTACCTGACATTATAAAATTTAAATATGGAATATCAAAGAACTCACATGTATTCACAAATCAAATACATAGTATTATATACAAAAGAATATACATATGATAAATTAAGCATAAAATAAGGAAACAAACAAACTTCTAAATGAACTAGCTATTGTAGTTAACTTGCATCTATTACAATAACCTGTTCATGCAGAGGTTGTCAAACAATTGAATATTTAATAATAATATAAATTTTTAAAAAATGTGCAAAAATTATATACAGTACTGTATTTATTCTAATAAACAGCATACTATCTATTAAATTTTTCAGCTTGCAGCTGCACTGTTTATTACAAAGCACTTACTATTAGGGTGTCTATTATTGATAATTCTATTTTTTTTGTGAATTGGATGCAATAATTTGAAGGTGACTATTAATGGAATAAAGTCAGTAACTTGTTTAAATAATAATAAAATGGAAAAACAACACACTTACTTTACTTTAACATAAGGTAAGAGTGACAACACAAACTAAAAAATTGCATTTTTTATTTAAATAGACAGTGTGCTTAATATTAGGTATACTGTCTATTAATTTTTTCAGCTTGCAACTGCACTGTTTATTAGAAAGCATTTACCATTAGATGGCATTGTTTGTTAGAATAGACAAAGTATATTTTTGATTAATTAATACATAGAAAGAAGGAAATATAATTTGCTAACCAAGGTGTAAGTGTATTTCCAATTATACTAATTTGAATCTGTTCAAGAGACTAAAGACTTTGTTTTTGCTTATAAGATGGCATACCCACTTATATGATTACCATTTACAAACTCTTAACTGTTATGTTTTGTAAGATATGATCTGTTCTGTCCATACTAACTCATATTTATTAAGTTAAATGGATAATCTCCAAACGTACGCCATAAATCCATCGGGCTAGTTTTTAGGCTAATTACTATATTAATTACATAACGAATTTGGTACTAGAGGTAAGCGTTAGGCGCCATCTCTTATTAATATTAATAATTATAAATAAATTAATTATTTTAAATAATTTAGAACCGCTGGGAGAAAAAAACGGCNTATAGCATTTCAATATATTGAAATGCTGTATTAAAATTTTTGAAAATATACTTATTTCAAGTAATTCAATATTCACAATCAATCAGTCCTGCATACTGCAGATTCATATTTGATACCATAATCTTAGGTTGAACTATTCATGCAATTCAATGGAATAAAACCATAATAAATAGAACAACAGAATGAAAGCACAGTGTATTATTTTTGTAATATTTAAGAACAAAGTTTTTGATATTTTAGTAGTGATGATTATTATATTTAACCAAAAACATTTAATCCAGTAAATCTCCATTTTTGTGATGTATCAGTTTTTCTGTTATATCAATAACAAACTTATTAATTATTATTATTATTATTATTATTATTCTGGCACTCTGAAAAACAATTTTTTTTTCAAAATAAAGAAACTGGTTTTTTAAGAGTAAATCCCATGATAAAGGATGTGAAATAATTAGGTTTGATCTGATGAATGAATCCTTGTACTTTTTTTGTTTTTAGCCTAAATTTAAGGTAATAAATATACTCAAAATAACAATACTTGTGAATTTATTTGTGTTTAACTATATAACTCAGATTCTCACTATTAGCACTCAAAAACAAAACTAACTTTCTGCTGAACTGCTCTTGGTCCAGGATTATCATTCTAATCTCAAATTTATTATAAAGTTGAAGTGGATTAATAATGAATTTAAATATACAAAAATTAACAATAAAAATAAAATTGATTCTATATGAAAATTACAATACTCCATCAATATGACTTTATTTCTGTGAATGTAGGTGTCTTCCTGGTGTTTTCAGAAATCTTTATATTAATAAAATATAATTAAATCATACCTCTGCAAGAACATTCTGGATCCATCCCTAGTACAAACTTTCTCCGTACCCACAGTAAAGATGAATCATGTCAAGTCAAGAAGACTAAAAGTCTTCATAACATGACTCGTCAAGGTCAAGGTCTGGCACTATTAATCATTATTTATTGACTAAGCTTAAAATATATTTTAAACAAAGATTGACTTGGGGATGTATAAGAACAATGTAAACATATAAATGTGATAAAAGATGTGTAAAAAAACAAAAAAACACTATTTTATTTATATACAAGTAGATCAGAGACAAAAGTTTGGATGGACTATGTCCACCCAATACATAAACAACAAGATACTTTTTACATTTTATTGTGTCAATAAAATTTCTTAACATGAAAAACATGAAAATTATTTTAGAACCAATTTCTGATATCATGAACAATTGCCACAGATTATAAATAGCAGCCTATAATCTGCACTATCTATGTCAAAAAGTTTTTAAAACAAACTACAGATTAGATAGAAAAATGTGGTAATATTTAACATTTTTGCAGCTGTTTTCCATAAATAGCATCATGCAGTGTTTCCTAATACACTGTCGTCTTATATTTGTATCATGATATAGCCTAATCTAAAAACAAAAATTCCTAAAAAATTTCTTAATTCACACAAATTTTGATGATGTTCAAAATTTACTAAACATACTGAAGCATTTTGGTGTAATCTCTGGTTGATTTCCTGTAGACTGAAATTATTATTGTTCCTTCCTTAGTTTGTAATGACTTTTCATATTTTTTTAAACATTCTCTGAAGTGTTTTTGATTGTATTTTTTCCTGATTATCTTTTTTTTCATTTGATTTAATTTGTTAAAAACTAAATCAAGTAAAATTAAAATCAAATTATCTACAAATGAACTTAACAACCTATAATTGAACAGGATTGAATATAAAACATATTTTACAACATACAGCCTTAAGTCAAAAAGAGATGATTCTATGGAAAGTAATAAGACTATAATATAAATGATTACTTTTAGGAATTTTGTTCTTGTATTGAGAAAAATGCATCTAAAATTTTTCTCTCATACAATAAAAGAGGATGGTTTTAGTAATGTAATAGCTAATTTTATTCTAAAAGTGAATAATATCAAAATGAATGTTCAGATACATTTTCTATAAAAAAAAATCAAAGGAAAAATGATTAAGAATCAATGAATGAGTGAAAACTAACAAAGCTATTATGAGTATATGTCTGCACAGTAAGCAGGAGTTGTGGTTTGAGTCCCACTCTGGGCCAATCTTTTCTTCCAGAATATTTAAAATTAAATTAATTATTTTATAATTATTATATTTAACAAGAGATGGTGGATGAGACACCGCCTGCCAAACTGCTTAGTAATTATTTAACCTTACAGCCTAATAAAGAATCTAGCTGTTCATTTGGTATTTGTTCTGAGCATAATTTGAAAGATAATAAGTAGTTGAATAAAAATACAACAGAAGCAAAGTTTGGAATGTTTTCAAAGATAAAAAAATGAATGTGAGATTACTTTTATCCATAAGTTAAGTATATTTCCATTACTTTTACCTTTGAAATACTCTGAAACCTTATTTTAACATTTATTTACTCAATTTTTTGTTACTGTTTAACTCTAAGCTCTGAAAATTTTTTTTTTATGTATCTGGACAGTAAATTGTTTTTACCCCTCAGGCTACAAGGGAAACTTGTACTGTATATCAAAGTTAGTCAAACAACAGATAAGCCAATTTTGACCAATTTGATGTTTAAAATGTTTAATTTATATTGTCTATTCAATGACTATCACATTTTCACTGTAAAAATAGTCACAATATTCATTTTGATATTACAATATAGAACAAAAACATTTAAGGAATAACTCTTATGTCATATGCCAGGAGGACAGTATTTGAATATATTTAGCAACCATGTAATGGTTTGTAAACAGTTCTGTCTTATTATATATATTATGTTTCTGTCTTATCATTATACGAGGGTAGGCTGAAAAGTAATGCAAACATGCTTGTAGAGCACAAACGAAATGATTTTCAGAAGTGTGCCAGGTGGCATATGGAAGTAACATTCCCCCCTCTATGTGCATGCGCAGTTTGAGGTTGTTGCGTTCATTCAGTATATTTTGAGAAGTGGAAATATGGAGACATGTTCTAGTGCTATGTCAACGCAAGTTAAACAGCGTGCTGTTATCGAATTTTTAACTGCTGAAAAAATTATGTTTAAAGGCTGTTTATGGTGACGATGCTGTTGACAGGTCTATTGTAAATTGATGGATAATAAAATTTCGTAATTGTGAGCCTGAAAAAGCCTTAATTATTGATGAAACACGCAGCAGAAGTCCGATCACTGCCACAGACAATTACCGTTGCACCTTGTTCCAATGTTTAATTCTTCTCAGTACATATAGACTCTAAAACACCTCTGACGTTGAGTTTGACATGTTAGAGGCAGCCTGGCATCAATAATCTTGCAACGTGACAACGCTCGTCCATACACCTCGCGCGCAACTGGAGAGGCTATGCAAAACCTGAAGTTTGAACCAATTTCACACCCTCCTTATTCCCCCAATCTTGTACCTTGTGATTTTTATTTGTTTCCTCTACTTAAGAGAGACCTCAAGGGTAATCATTACACCTCAGACGATGAGGTGAAAGCAGCCGTCAAATCCTGGCTTCGAGAAAAGTTGGAAGAATTTTTCAGTGACGGAATGGAAAAACTTGTTACACGTTGGGAGAAATTTGTTAGCCTTAATGGTGACTATGTTGAAAAATAAATATATGATTTTAAAGTTTAAGAATTGTACTTTAATGTACTTTTTGCCCGATCTTGCTATTTGTTTCTGTTCGTGTTCTACAAGCATGTGTGCATTACTTTTCAGCCTGCCCTCATATATCAGCATTCTACTTGTTTTGGAGTGTATTTTATTCCAGCCTTTTGTTATTTATAAGCATTTGTTGTATTCTTTTGTATTCATTTTTTTTTTATTTTATAACTTATCACTGCATTCCTGTGCATGCAATGATTGTATAAAATTAACATTATTTAAATTTCTGTTTTTGTTTGATTTGCATTCTACCAGTAGAACCTAAGAATGGCCTTCGTAAAGGTTGAAAACATTTGTTCATTAAATGTTTTTCATTTCATGTTTTTCATTTGGTTTCTGCTTCATTTTGATATTATTTGTAAAGATATTTTGTGTCTAGAACCATATGCTGTGGCTAGCTCTAAATTTTTCAGTTTTTTAATAATGCAGTATTCCTATTATATATAAACATCTCAAGAACCTGATGTATTAATAATCAACCAACCATCAGCCAAATTAATTGGGAGAAAATATGCTACAAATATTAATTAGAAATAATATGATTAGAACAACTAGATGTAGACGTTAGGTGCCATCTCTTAACAAAAGTAGTAATTATAATTTAATTTTAAATTTAGAATAATTTGAAAGAAAAAGAATTGGCCCAGAGCAGGAGTCGAACCATGCAACCTCCGCTTACCATGCAGTGAACTGATCAGTTACACCACCCAGACTTCCGAGTGATTCCTCCCTTCCAGACACATTTTAAACTTTAGATAACTCATCCAACAATTAACCACTAGTTGTTCTAATCATGTTATTTCTAAATAATATTTGTAGCATATTTTCTGTCCAATTAATTTGGTTGATGGTTGGATGAGTATTCCTATTATATTCAATACTTTTTGTTAAAGTAGTTAAGGAATTACTTTTTACATGACAAAAAATCTGATGACTACACCATTCAAGATTAAAAAAAACATTGATTTAATGGCTAATCTTGATTTTTCTTAAAACTCTGCTCTGTTGGCACTAACAGAGTTTTTTTATGCTCATCATTGCTTTAGCCAAGCCCACAATGGAATGATTGGACAATAGGGATGGGGCCCAGATAACTAGGTCAAATCATCAAAAACTTTCATGGGCTGTTTAGCCCATGAAAGTTTGAGGATCTGACCCAGAATCAACCTTAGATCTCTGTCTGATAGTTCTACCATCTCAGCCACCCGACCATCACACTCAATCATGATTTGTATTATCTTCAACTGAATAATATACAAACATTCCAAAGTCTGAATTGTAATTTCATTTGAAAAAAAGGACATTCATAACATAACTAAATTTTTAAATAATCATGTTCTTGTGTATAAGTTATTGAATAAACTTGATTTCAAATTTTTAAAATTTATTAATATGAAAGTTTAGAAACTTTTAATTCAAGTAATGATAACTGAATATTTTTGTCAGAAATAAATTAGGATCATTCTAAGATATTTAAATCTAACAATTATAAATCTTATGATGCATGACTTTTTTACATAAAGCTTATTAATATAAATATTAATTATAAATTATTTTTAATTATTTTAAATATACAATTTTAAAATAATATTTCCAAATATAAATTTAATTTAAAAATCAAAATAGAAACTACATTGACTGTATTTAATTATTTTATACATAGATTATATATAGATAAAAGTATGTGAATAAGTTGTAAAATTTTTATATACAATTTTATAAATATGAATAAATTTATATACAATGTAATTTATTTACAAAAGTGAAACATATTAAAAAATTTAATACATTAAAAAGTCATCTAACAAATAATTAAAAACCATGTATATTATTATTTAATGTGCAAAAAATGGTGTGTGATATTTAACTATCTAAATTGATAAGGTTACAATATAATGTAAATAACATTTTATACATGTAAAATTTATGTATATTTGCTTGATTTTTACTGTGAAATGAAGAAACTTTTAATTCAGTGACGAGCAACCCTGTGAGCCTTAGTGCCCATTCAAACTTCTTTGTGCAACCTGTGATTATAAATTTATGATTAATAATAACCTCAAGAACAAATTACAACATAATACATTTCTCAAATTCTTTAAGTTCTAGCTTCCAGTTTCAAGTACTCAAAAACAATACACACACAACAGATGACCAAGACTTTTTAATTATTATATATATTTGTAAACATTTTTTTCAAATTTGAACATTGTGAGAAATGTAAAATTAAAGTTACCACTATGCTGCAGAGCATTCCAAATAATCCCCAACATTAATTCTATAATGACTACAAATCAATGTCATTTTTTCATTATCTACTATATAAAAAATAATAATTTAAGTTATAGAAATACATGTTTTTGCCACTGCTAAGATGTTGGTCCACAAGTAATATTTTTTCCAAAACTCACCATCATACAAAAAAAAAAGGTTGCTCACCACTGCTTTAATTTATAATACAGCATTTTAATGAAAAATATATCAAGAAAGTTTCCTTAACCCATAAAATAAACTGAATCATTTATAATTAATATATTATATTTATCAGTTTAACACTAAATAATTATCATTTAATACTAAATTATTCATTTAAAATATTTAATAATAATTTTACATTATATTCCAGTGACTTTAATGCTCTAATTTAAACGGAAGTTTATTAAAATACATTTTATTTTATATGATAAATAAAATAAGAATTTATTTAATAGATGAAAATTATTAAGTATTCAAACTTACTATTTCAAAATAACATTTTCAATCTCAATATGTAATCAGTTCAAACACCATTATTTTCTAGGAATTATCACAGCCACCTAGAAAATAATGGTGTTTGAATCGATTACATATTGAGAGTTTTAAAAAACAGAATAGTAGCAAAAAGGATGAATCATAACATTTTCAATTTTTTTCTAGATAAATAATCTATATTTCCATAACAGATTATCAAAATACAGCAAAAAGCAAAATTATATTTTGTGCATAATAAAATTCAATGATATAAACATTTCATGACTTAAGTTTTCTAATCATTTTTAGGCCATCATTTCCTTAAACATAATGATAAAATTTGAAAAATTCATAAATCTATATTATGTTACATTACTTTTAAAAATTTTCAACTGTTTTATTAAAATATACTTATGCACAAAATAATACTAAAAGCTAATAAGTGACTGAATTACAAAAAAAAATTTAGTTCAGATCCCATGAGGATCATCCATAAATTATGTAATGCTATTTTTATACTTTTCAACTAACATTCTGTAAAACCTTCAAGCATACCCACTCCAAAATTACATAAGACATATCTTCAAACAGTCACCTTAATTGCACTAAGGAATAAAGGTACTGAACATTACATTATTTTATTAATTACATGCTTGCAACAGTTCAGAAACAAAACTGAATCATTCTGTTACCCTTTGGGTAACAGAATGATTCCCTAAAACCCTAGCATTATGTAATGTTTTTGTAAACATCCCTACCCCTTGTAACATATGGTAACAATTGCCTGCATAACCATCCACCCATATCTGCATTGCATAATTTATAAGCAGTCCCATGCATCAGCATAAAATAAAAGATAAAAGTACAACTTTAAAAGATAATTTTTACAAAAATCAGTTATCTTTCCTGTTGTTCTGTAAATTTGTAAATAAAAGACTGAGTTTAAAACAGAAGTAAATGTAAAAAATAATGTTTTTTTTATTTATTTAGATTAAGTACTTTATTTAACAGTAAAAATATTGATACATTTACCATAAGTCTGTTATATTTAAGTATTTGCATATTTTTTTACAGGCAACATGTGCAGTAATAAAAATCTTAATAAGCTAATGATTTTTTAAAAATTTTATGTACTTTCAGGAAATTTTCTTTGAATAAAATAAATTTTCAGTTATTTATGCTAAGAATTACTTTGGAAAATATTCAGATGTTTGGTATCCTTGTTTTTTTTTTTTTTTAAGTTTTGAAACATTCAACATAAAATCAGTAAATTATCTCTAGTACACACTATAGATTTAAAATCAACGATTTTTTTTATGAATTAAGTATACATGAAATGTTTGTTCAGATGATATATTTTTTGTAAATATTTCTCTACTTAACATAATAAAGTTTTGTCATAAAAAGTTATAACTACATTTATTCAAACTGACTTCAAGCATATTGATTTTATGACATGGTATATAGAATTTCTGATGAGTTATATGCTCTCATCTGAGAGAGAGAAAAATTTTTTTTTATTTAAGAATCTGTCTAGTGAGATAGATAATTAGTTAAGAAACATTTGAAAATATGAAGTTAGATTTTTATTAACCATTATATANGTCCATTTTATGTATGTATATTTTCTTATGTCATTATATTTATTTATTTATTTATTTATCACAAAATACAGTAAAGCCATATACATGGCATAAAGCTAAAGATAACCAACTCTGATTAATAACATCAGAAAATTCACCAAATCAAAATTAAATTCTTTATATAGCATTTCAATATATTGAAATGCTGTATTAAAATTTTTGAAAATATACTTATTTCAAGTAATTCAATATTCACAATCAATCAGTCCTGCATACTGCAGATTCATATTTGATACCATAATCTTAGGTTGAACTATTCATGCAATTCAATGGAATAAAACCATAATAAATAGAACAACAGAATGAAAGCACAGTGTATTATTTTTGTAATATTTAAGAACAAAGTTTTTGATATTTTAGTAGTGATGATTATTATATTTAACCAAAAACATTTAATCCAGTAAATCTCCATTTTTGTGATGTATCAGTTTTTCTGTTATATCAATAACAAACTTATTAATTATTATTATTATTATTGAATGTTATTGTTATTAATTTAATGTTCACTTACATCAATACAATTTGAATGGTGCCTTTCCAATGTCCATTCATCGGATATGTTTGCCCATAGGATGCGAGTCATTAATACATATTTTTAAAAATATCCTCCTATTACTGTAAAAATCCAAACAATCTGACAGGATTATAATAATTTTTCATGAGTAATTCAAATTAGGCAGAATTTTCCATCCCTCACCCATACTAACTAATTTCATTACAGATTAGACAAGCTCTATATAGGCAAAACTGAGGTTAGATATATAACTCACTTTTCCTGATAATGTACAAAAGAATACAATCTAATCCTATCCACAGATGTTTTCATCATAGTATATCAAAATTGTTTCAAGTGATAATTTGACTAAGAACAAAAATCTTAATGGATATATTATCATTTCAGAAATAAACATATAATTTTAAAAGGACTGTAGAAGTATCTGTTTATTCTGCAATTAACAAGCAACAATAAGTGTTGGGAATGAAACTTCAAACAGTATTAATATTAAAAGGGGAGTAAGGCAGGGTTGCAATCTCTGAAGATCATTAAGAGATTCTGCCAGCAGGACTGTGTCATCTGCATATCTAATGTTATTGATGATTGTTCTGTTTACTTTTATGCCAGCTGTTTCATCTTCTATGGTTCTTTTTATTATTTCTTCAGAGTAGGCATTGAAAAGTATCACTTGCAGCAATTTGTAGAGGTACAATCTGCAGCACGTGATAATTTAAGGAAAAGAAAAAGATAGAAGAAGTATGGGAAGGAGAAGAATATCATGGCTGAGCAACTTGAGACAATGGTATGAATGTACTTCCAGCCAACTTATCAGAGCAGCAGTGTCAAAAGAGAAGACAACTATGATAATTGCCAACCTTCGGAACAGAGATGGCACTTGAAGAAGAAGTATCTATCAAATTTTGCTTGTTTCATCTATTAAATTTGATTTCTTTGAAAATCTTTTTCAAAAAATAAATAAATAAAATGATAATAAAGAAAATCAATAATTATTTTCATATATTCTAACATTAAAAAAAAACTATGAATTTTGAAAATATACAAAAATTTTTACTTTTCTCTGATTTTCATTTGATGAAAATCAGAGAAAAGTAAAAATTTTTGATTGCCTAAATCCTAAATAACCAAAGATGATTGCTGGCAATCTTCAATGTAATCCTTATAACATTAACATAAATCCTCTAACAGATCACTAACTCATGGATTCCTTAGAAGACATTTTCTTATCATAATGCTAGCCAAAAAATGAATGGTGCTAAAATCACATGAATACACTCATTTGTCAACTTTTAATGGATTAAATCAGAAAAAATTCACACAATTGCAGTATGAAATGTTTAATGCAAACTAAACAGTAGTATAACTGTAAAAAAACCATTACACCAATGAACTCTTAAACACACACTTCTTTTTAAATTTTTAAAATAATAATCATTACAGTTATGTGGTGGTGCTCAAGGCACAAACAATCTCAAACTTTATAAGTAATGTAAACAGTATGGCTGGTAGTATGAATTCTCACATTGCCATAGTGCAGGTAGACACTAATGAATGGAAAACCAAGAGGTTTCATTTGAATTGTTGGCTTCAGATAATGCATTAATATATCACTATCTCTCTCTGTTTACATTTGATCCAGTTAATATTTAAGAAGTATCCACTAACAATTCCAGCATAGAGTGATCAACACTTTTTCTGCAATATCATTGTCCTTATTTGAGATATTACCCCCTCTTCCATATTTGCCTGATTTAGTGACAAGTGATTGCCATATTTTTTGAACTCTTAAACAAATAATATAATTTTTTTTAAAGGATGATCATTTTAAATCAACACAGATGATACATGAATGAAACACATAAAAATGAGAAAATATTCTCTCCTGTGTAATCCAGTAACTAGTGACCTGTTGGAGGATTTGTTTTTGAAAGTCAGAGGGGTTACATTGAAGATCAACAATAGTCATTTTTGGCTATGCAAAATTTTAATTACTTTTTTTGAGAACCACCTTTTAGTATATTATGTACTGGGATATTCAAATATATTGAAGTGCATTTATTTCCTTTTGATAGAAGAAAATTGTACAGAATGATAAAAATCTGCATTTATTTCCTTTTGATAGAAGAAAATTGTACAGAATGATAAAAATCTGTTAGTGAAAAACAAATATAGAAAATATGTAAAATATAGAAGATAAAAATTGTTTCATATTCATTTTATAAAAGTTAAGCTATTTAGTCTATTAACTATAATATAGGAGAGTCCTAATTAACTGGGATTCATTTATCTGAAGTAAGAGTTCATTATCAACAAAGACAACAGATTATAGTACAATACCATTCACTTCATGTATCTTGGCCCAGTGATATATACAGGGTGGACCAAAAAGAATATACGTATTTCAAACTGATATATTTAATAAACTGTAAGACATACAACTATGGAACTTGGGACACATATTTATGAAACTCTTTAGTTTAGATTACAGGTTTTCAATATGTCCTCCACCAGCGACACGAACGGTCCGGGCGGGAGTTCCGTCCGGGTGTCCGGGAACCAGGGTCCTGGCGGGAGTTCGGTCCGGGCTTCATAACTAACCTGCATCTCAAAACACGCCAAACTGTTGTTTTAGGCAGATGCAATTCCAGACTGGCACAACGTGTTGATTTTGAAGGGCTACGTTGGTAAGCAGCTTGAATCTGTGCGACATTTTCTTCAGATACACGAGGTCGGCCAGGACTCTTTCCTTTACATACACAACCTGTGTCAACAAACTGACGGTACCATCTGCGAATGTTCCATCCATTTGGAGGATCAATTTCGTACCTCAACCGGAAACGTCTTTGCACTGTAATCACGGAATTACACTTCGCAAGCTCAAGAATACAAAAGCTTTTGTGCTGTGGCGTAGCCATTTTACAACAACTGTGAATACGTCATTGTAACCAAGCACAACTGACATCTGGGGACAAACTAGACAATGCACTCGTTCCTCCGATACCCGCAGCACACCGCTACTATCGATAGTTTAATAAATATATCAGTTTGAAATACGTATATTCTTTTTGGTCCACCCTGTATTACTCTAAAGGGACTAATGTCTTAAAAAGAATTTACTCTGGTGATTTCTCACAATATGAATTTCAAAAACAAATTAAAGAAATTTTAATTGTAATCACAGGTTTACATTTGCTTTAATACACAGCTATAAATATAATTAAATGTTTTATTGTATATTTT
This sequence comes from Centruroides sculpturatus, assembly GCF_000671375.1. NCBI lineage: Eukaryota > Metazoa > Arthropoda > Arachnida > Scorpiones > Buthidae > Centruroides > Centruroides sculpturatus. Next base: position 137,943 of record NW_019385039.1, read on the forward strand.
AAAAGTCATTATGTTTGATAAGTAGATCTAACTGCAGGTGGAGAACCTGTAAGGAGATGGTGGAGGAGTCCAACTACAAAATTCCTGAATGAGCACCAATTTCCCATACCACCACTGAACGACTGGTTACAAAGTTTAGTAGGACTGGATCTGTGGCTGTTCAGATCTGCCAAAAACTGCAATTGTATCACCTATCTGAATCTGTGCTTGTACAAGATGGCAATCACATCAAACATATCATCTGAACAGCTCTTTTTCCTATGTCACATGACACACTGTAGTTCTGATTATAATAAAAATCAAGAATATCATTATTTAAGCTTTCATTATTTCTCAACTTTACGATAATATAGTCAAATAATCAAATTAGCAGACTGCAGAGCTATTAATCTTGAATTAAATATTAATAAAATTGATTTGTTTCTTTTACCTGAAATTAAATAAAAATAGATTTGAAATGCATATTAAATATTAAGTTTTTCATAATTTGTTAATTACTATAAAAATATGCTTATATTGGGAAATTACTATTATTTATGATAATTATAAACTAAATAGTATATTTTTCAATTTGTACAGTACATTTAGAAGAACATAAATTCTAAGTTTTATGGGACAAGTTTTTAAATGTACTGGACAATTTACAGTTCAGATATTTTATGGAAGTGGGTAATTGTATATATATACNTTGGCTAGATATTCTGTAAGTACAGAATTCTAAATATTTATGGAAATCATTAAGTAAAAGTTTATTTAGTTTGATAGTCATTTTCATTTATCATAACTTGTTGAAATTTTGACTTAAGAAAATAGGTTTTAAACACTAAATTATTCAAACTGTAAAGAAACACCTTAACCAAAATTAATTAAATTCCATCAACAAGGGAGATTAGATTAATTCAGCCAGCAAAACATTAAGAAAATTTCCTAAAAGTTGGCAATCTGAATCCATTCTCTTAAAGAAGGCTTTTTTCAATTTAATAAAATTAGCTAGAAAAGCTTTAAATTAATAAAAATATTTAAATAAAAAGTAACTCCTATATTGAAAAATGTTATTTTTAACATTTTTCAATGCTTATAAATGATAATTTACACAATATAGTTGAAAAGTAATGAGACAATTTTACAGTATATTTCATAATATAGTTATAATACACACTCATATGAAAGACAGATCTCTATCTTTAAATAAGATTTGAATCAATTAGTCACCTTTGTTCTTTATTTATTTATTTGTAATAAGAATTGTCAAATCTTATTTAAAATTTTTGATCATATTAATGCAAAATTATGTTTCAAATTTTGGATTAAAAATGGAATGTGCAATTAAGATCCCTAAAATATTAAACACTGTATATCATGTGTGTTGCACATGTGTTGTTATTATTATTCTATTTTCAAAGAAGGTCAAGAAAACATTACATGAGCTGCATTATCTAACAGATATCATTTGAAAAAATTTTATGTCCCTTGTTCATGCTAGAAAATTGTTCTTTGACTCTGAATATTGATGAAAGAACTTAATATTGCCAAAATCATAACAAACAAACTATTTAAGTAAATAAAAAACAAAATTTCTTCTCATTTATATAATAAACATTAACATAAGGCAGAAAATACAAAGATGCAAAAGCATAATAATTCTTTATGGAATTATTGCTTGGAATAGATATACTAAATTCAAACTTAAAAAAAAAAATTATTGTAAATCATAGTGTATAAAAACTATACAAGCTTTTTCTACATTCTTAGAGTTAATTTTTATTTAAAAATCCTATTTAGAGAAATTTTTGAATAGCTTAATATCATCATTAATTTTATAAGAAGTGAAATGAAGTAAATTCAAACTTATTGTATTAATGTAAAAAGTTTTATTTTTATTAATCTATAATTATTCATAAATAATTAAAGTTTAATAAAATTTCATTATAATTATTTATAAATAAAATTGATTGTTATTTAAGCATTATATAATAATAAACAGGAAAACAGTTCAAGAATATAATAGTATATGATTCAAATATAAGTAAATCAAACTTTTTGTATGCCTGTCAAACCTTTTCTAGAATCACTCTTCACTTAATTGAGAAAGTTCAGTTTGTTTTTTTTATAGGAAATCCTAAGATTTATAAAAATTTGCAATTATTTTCTAACATAAAAACAAGATTTAAAAAAAAATCTATATCTATAAAAGGATGTTTGTTTGCTATACACTACTAGGCTGTTTGACCAATTGCTATGGAACTCAGCAGTTACATTAAAATTCTTCTAACTTAGATCATATCATGCATTCAACACCAAATTATCAAGTAGATTTCTATATACAGTAGAGCGTCAATTATCCGAATACCAATCAACCAAAACATCGGTTAACTGAAACCATTCCAGTTGGCAAATTTAAATTTCTGCTAGGGCTGTGGCATTGCAGCACTCTTCCCCTCCCTGCCAAACTGAACTGTAGGCTAGCGTAATGTATTACATTATGTAAGGTATGTATTTGTAAGATGTGTGATACAAATTATATACAGTACAGTTTTGTGTTTAATATATTTTTTTGTAAATGATCAGTTATCCGAACAACCCCAGTCCCAAATTGTTTCAGATAATCGATACTCTACTGTATTTATTAATTTCTGTCTACATTTGATTTGCTGGCTTTACATGAAACACTGTCTATTGGAAAAAAAATTTAACAAACTAATTAACTAAATATAATTCTTACAAAAAAAGGATATAATTTAAAAAAATACTGTATATATTATATTTACTGAATTACTGCGACAATGTTATAGTGCAAAACAGATGTGGCATTATGCCATTACTGTGACAGGTAGCACATAGCACTTGCCTGTGTATAGTAGTCTTTTGCCCCTGTACTTTTCCTGTTTGCAACAAAGTTATGACAATTATGTATCTAACTCCATTTGGGGGAAATTTTTGAATTGAAATAATGTGACTTGTGATAGTTAATCTGGTGCTCTTTGTCTTATGATTCCATGTCTGGTCTTGACTTTCATCTTTCTAACTCTGTTCTTGAGATTAAGGAAGGACAAAGACAGACGGATAGAGAACAGTGGGAATTTATAGGTCCACAATTTTTTGAAATTGCAGCCCAATAAGTGTCCTCCGGTAACTGAGTGGATAAAATCACAAAACACCGATAGTCAATCGTGGGTTTGTGCATAGCCAACAGACTGACCATGTAGAGTTTTCTTTACATTAGTAACACTTAAATTGGGGCCAGCTTTATATAACAGTCCAGGATGCATCTTCCTTGGCAGATCGATCATGTGTCACATTGCAGTAACCAAATAAACCAAAATATTGATAATTCTAACAAGCAGTTATTTATTGTGACATCATCACAATGCCAGACTGCAACTTTTCGTCATAATGTTCTCAATTCTTTTAGTAGTGGCTTGCCCCTGTACATCATAATTTTCCTGTTAGCAATAGAGTCATGTTGGTCATCTAACTCTGTTTGGTGGAAAATTTTGAATTGAAGTAACATTAATTCAGTTCTAAAACAGGAAGTTCCTATATAGTTAATCTAGGCCTGCTTTTGCCACATCTGGTATCGACTTTCATCTATCTAAGTCCTTTCTCAAATTTAAGGAAGGGCAGTCAGACAGACAGGGGGGGCAATAGTCAGAATTTACAGGTCTACAATTTCTTCAAATTGCAGCCCAATAGTTTTTCTATAAAGGCAATATTTACAAGAATATACTTTCCACATATTTTATACAATCTGTTGCAAAAATATAAACACTTTATTATCACACAAAAGCAATTATTCTAGCATTTTTACAAGATTTTTTAAATTAAACAAGTTTTATATGAAGTCTGTCAAATGTTAAGGTTAGCAACTTTGATCACATGTGGGGCCATCACAACCTGTCTAACACAGATCACTTTTCAAATATTAATACCAGACCAGTATTAATTAGTACTCATTGACCATCCTTTCTTCTGGGAGGAGGGTCAATATTTAATTTTGTGTTAAAGCAAATATATTTAGTTGAAATTTTTTAATGGACTTTTTAATTGCACTTTCCCTTTTTGTGGTACTGTACTAATATGGCTTTTTTAATTGCACCTGTCATGGATTTGGTTAGGCCTATGTGGAGATGGTGAGAGATGGGGATCCATCTCATTGGGAACATGGAACATTCCTAGGACTGCCCATGCAGATTTGATTTCAGGTCCCCAGAGCAGTAGGTTGATGCCTTAACTTCCTTGGCTATCTGGTTATCAAATGGACTTTATTTAAGTGATATTAGTTTTATTACATACTAGCTGCAAGGACCCGCTTCGCTGGGTTTTTGTTTGTTCATACATTTGTATGTAATATAATTTTTTTTATATATAAAAAACTGTTTTTCTAAGTAATCTAGAATCTAGCTGCAAGGACCCATTTCGCTGGGTTTTTATTTGTGGGCAAAAAGTAACGATAGTGAAGATTTAACTCGGGCATGTTACATAGCGTTACAGAAAATGTGGTCCTTTCAGCCCCCAAAAAATTTTTGGAATGTTTTTTAAGTCTCCAAATTTTTTCAAAAATTTTTACCCACGCAAAAAAATTTTATCACGATTTTAATTAGCCTTTGATAAGGTTCGATTAAGGCTTAATTGTTTTTTAATGGGATATTTTTATCAAAATTAATTAATCGTTCTAAAGTTGTAGTGCACGGATTTGACTTCGGTAAGGTTATTTAAAGCTACTTTCTAATGTCAAATACGACCTCCAATAGTTTAATTTTTTTAATTAATATATTTTATTATATATAAGTTTAATTAAGTCAGAGTCGCAATAAAAATTTTAATTTTTTAAAAATATTTAAAAATAATAGGTCTAGCTAGTATTCACCCTACTTTAAACCCTTCTCCTCCCGAGACGTCTATGAGAATGTCCCGGGAAATACGACACCAGCTGTTCTCAAGGTCATCCAGCTGTGTAAACAATGACTCATCGGTGTCAAATTTCGCAGAAAGGCGAGACAATGGAAAATAAAGTTTGAAGCTTTTTCTTCAAAATTAATGCATTTCTTTCGTTTTTTTCAGTTTTAAGTATTTTTTAAGTTTAATTAAAAATTCCTTTAAAAACATTCGCGCGGCAAGTAATTAAGATAAATTACATTATAGCCAATCTTACCCGTTTTCACAGAATGCAAGAATTAGGTTCCCCGTTTCCAGACTAATTAGAGACCTGGTTCCGATTCTATTTCTGAACGTCTCCTGTTCACGTCCAGTCAAACAAACTATTTTCAATGTTTCTGGAACGTTTACAATCATTCTATAATCGAACCAATATTTGAATTTTATGTTCGTATTCAAATTCGAATATTGTTTGAATTAAATTCGAACAAATTCGAACATAAAATTCGAAATAGAAAACCACTTTCAGCCCCATATCTCACGCACCCTTATAGCTATCGAGACGCAACCACCATAGTGCACGAATGGAGACTTGGGGCTACTACCACATACAAACACCATTCATGTGCGATGTGTAGTTTTGGCGGAAAAGTGAAATATAGGGACACACATGTCCATTTTTATATATATATAGATTAATTTTAATTTTTTAAGATGTTAAAAACATTTGATTGAATTTACCCCAACCCCCTGCCACAACACTCACTTCTTCCTAGTGATATGGTGGCATTCGAATAGCAAAATTACATAATACAATGTTACTGGCAAGCACAAAATATGATTTAAGTAATTTTTGAGGGTGCAAAGTTTAAATATTTGGTCTGTTTTTTATGAAATTTGATTCATTGGCAATTACCGTTTTATATTTGGCTGTGAACGGTAGAGTTTCTTAGAGTTAACATTAGAAAAAATATGATATCTTAAAAAATTTAAGATATTGTATTTTCAATTGATGTTTACTTGACCAATGAAATTATGCCATTTCGTACCATCAGAGTATCCCGATAAATGTGACAACGGTAGGCTGAAGTAATCAAACTCCTTGTATGGTTTTCATTTTAATGTTTGTTATATTATAGTATTTGATTTATGTAACTACAAAGGTTATCTTACTTAAGGGTTTATCACACTGAATGACCAAGCTAACACATTTTAAAAATTCTTTATTCGTTTACTGTACACAATTTAAAGAATTTTTAAAAAGTGTTAGATTGGTGTGATAAACTCTTATGTAATTTAACTTTTGTAAATATGAATCAAAAACTATAATATTTAGGTCTCAACAGAAAGAAAATTAAATACGTAGTTTTTAAAATTGAGGATATAGTTTTAATATGGTCTTGGGGGGGTCACCAGAAGGGTAAAGGGGTTGTAAATTCAAGAAGGTTAAAAAACACTACTATAAATAATTAAATTTATAATTATTTTGTATGAAAAAATTTAAGTTACAATTATGCATATACAGATATTTATATTATTTAAGAATTACATATTTAAATGAAAAAAATGCAAACTAAATTGTAAAATCTCTCATATGGGTTCATAATTCATAATTTAATAAGAATAGTTATTTTGTTTATATTTATCAAAACACTAATGAAAGAATATAAAGCTTTGTTAAAAACTATACTGAGCAAATTGCTTTTATATATATATCAGCAATTTGTTCAGTAAATAAATACAAATGGTTTATTTGAACAAAGATTGAAAATAATACTAAAATAAACTAGAAACATGAAAAAACTAAGTTTATCATTAAACTGTAATTTTTTCAAGAAACACATTAAGTTCATATAAGGTAAAATGTCTGCATCCTTAAAACTTACAATTTCCTTTTCAATTTTCTTGAGAAATAAATTCTCTGTGGCATCTTTTTATATGAAATCTACATTAATGTCAAATGCTTCTGATCCATGTAGTTGATGAACTGTAGCACAAATAAATATGATGTTTACTATAATATTTATTATATATATTTGTATATATATTCAAATATTAGAAGTATAAGAACATCAGTATGATGTTTCTGTACTGTATTTCTTTTGTGTACATGACAAATTTAATTTTTAAATTTATTTGTCATTTATGAATAAAACTTTATGTAGAATATAAAATGAAATTTAATTGTTCGGAAGTAAAAGTATATGTTTATTTTTGATTTATTTGTACTCTTATGATAGATGAATTTTTAAAAAGTGTATTAAGCCCCAAAAAATATTCTGTACATTTTGTCTCATTATTTTTCAGATCAATATTTAATCAATTACCAATATGCATATATCTATCTATATCATTCTATGGCAATGCTAATAATAATCAAAACATCATTTTCACATTTACTTCTTAATTTACATGCTTACACATTTAATAGTTCTTCCTTTCATTATTAATAAAAGTATTATTAAATTAGTTGATTTGTTAAAAGCAATGTTAACCAATATTTTAAAATTTGCATTTAAAATATTCCTTGGATAAAATCCATAATTTCTTAAAACTAACTTATATGATAAGGTTACGATTATTTGTTGCTTTTTAGCTTGAAAACTTTTAAAAAACCAAAAATGTTCCTGTTGTTTTTAAAACTTTTTAAGCTAAAAGCAAGAAATAATATTAAATTCACTCCATTATAATTTTTTTATAAAGTTAAGATTATTTAGAATGTTTTATTTTTGAAAATTAAATCCTGAAAGTCACAGTATCAGTCGCTAATGTAGTATTTTGCTTTAGATATATATTATTTTTGTTTGCACATCACCAATAAATGTAAAAGTGTTAGCTAATTAAATTGAGACAACATCTAAATGTACTTTAATTGTTTCTTTTTTCAATTTTGTTATTCAACTTGTATTCAATAAATATTTACTTTTTTGTTTTTTTTTGAATGTAAAAAACATTTATTTTAAAATTTCACTGATACTTTTATATAAATATAAGATATTATATTATTATTATTACTATTATTTCTACATTTGTGTTTATAACAGTGATATGCATTAAAAAAAGTAATAAAAATATCAATTAAAGATGAGCATTAAGTTTACAAATAAAACAGAGATTATAAATTTATAAATGTAGTAAAAATAATTTGTTAAAATAAGTAATCTTAGAAAACCTAAATCTAAAGCAAAATACTATAATAAGTTATTTCTATGTAATTTAAATGCAAAAAAATTTTTCTATGTAACTAAGTAATGTAAATTTGTGAGTAAATTAATGAATATTTGTGTTTTGCTTAAACTGCACGGATTATAAATATATATGTACTGTACATATATTAATTAATGATCAAATTGAGATCTGATGGCAGTATTCAACTATTTCTTCCTTATGGATTTTTTTCATTTTAATCAGAGTATAATCACTGATTAAAAAGAAATAATTAGTAAACAGAAAAAAATTATATTGGAACCAAGAAGAAACAACATTACAACAGAAAATTTATGGAAATTTTTTTTTTAATGAATACATAAACATACACAAAATATGTAGACTTTAGAACAATTATTTAAATACTATTAACAATGCTGTGTTATCTATAAATCTAGTATAAATCTAAATTATTAATATATTTTTTAAAAGTGCAAATTTAGTATTAAAAAAATATATATATATATTTTAAAGAAACTAATGCTATATGATATATGATATTAAGAAAAACCCCTAAAATATCTGAAATATTTATATATAACGGTAGGCTGAAGT